>NC_048914.1:1428559-1451373 GCF_011077185.1 Oxyura jamaicensis | reverse complement strand
CCCCCCCCCCATTCCCTGCCACCCCCCCCACCTCAGCCCCTCTAACTATTCCCATCTCGTTGCAGGTTCATGGACAAGAAGCTCTCACGTGAGTCCCGGCGCCGCGCTGTTCCCCCTGTGTCACCCCCCTTTGAGCCCCGTTCCTGCTACCCCACATCCCATCTCCTCCTTTTAGGGAGGTTTTTTGGCCCCGCAGCGATGTGACGCTCTAATTTCCCCTCCCAGACACCAAAAAACCCCCCCCACACCACCTCCCTCGCGGGGCGACGCGCTGCCTGCCCTTTACACCTGACGCGTTTCTTGCAGTGAAGCTGAACGGCGGCCGCCACGTGCAGGGCATTCTGCGGGGCTTCGATCCCTTCATGAACCTGGTCATCGACGAGTGCGTGGAGATGGCGCAGGGGGGGCAGCAGAACAACATCGGCATGGTGGTGAGTGCTGCTGGGGGGGGGGGGACAAGCTCTGCACTGCTCCACGAACAAAACTCGCCTGTGTCAAAAAAAGCCCCATTTCAAAAGCAGATGTCCCTCCTCTGCCGGGTTTTAGGATTCAAATCGCTTTGGTTTTAGGGGGGGGGATTCGATTTCGAGCTGCGTGTTAACACTGCGTCGCCTCACTGCTCTCGACTTCTCGTCGCAGGTGATACGAGGGAACAGCATCATCATGCTAGAGGCCTTGGAGCGAGTGTAGAGCCAGCGAAAGCCGCTGGGACGAGACCTAACCCGCCGTGGTGTGCGTGCCCCCTTCCCTGAACCCGGAGTGAAGCGTTCAGGAGTGTAAACTTATTTTTTTTTTTTTTAATAAATTTTGTAATGGTTGAAGTAACTCGGCTGAGTTGGGACTTTGTGCAGCTGGAGCGTGACTGCTGCGAGCAGAGCAGTGCGGCAGTGGCTTTAAACCTCGGGGAACACTCTCCGGAGGCTAAATCTCTCCGAGAGGAGTTTAAAATGGCTCCACCTTCGGTTTTCTGCCCCTAAAAAACAGGCAACAAAGCTGAGCCTTGTTTCTTGGGTCTCGATTGCCAGGAAAATGGTAAATGCCCCTCTGCTGATAGCGCCGGGGAGCGTTTGTGCTGAACGGGGCTGCCCGGCAGGAGGAAATGTTTCAAATAAAGGTTTTTTAATAACCTTTTTGCTCTCTTTCTGCTCCGTGGCGTCACCGCCTGTTCCGGGCACGAGGCCGGTTTGTGCCGACGCTCTGGGACAATGGAGGCGCTTGTGGTGCGCGCCCAGCGCCTGCAGGGGCTGTGCAGGAACGTTGGGAGCTTCCTAAATAAAACCTGGCCTTTTTGGGGGTGGTTTGTGCCCCAGCCCCTACGCGAGGCAGGTTCCGGAAGCTGGAAGCCTTCAAGCAGGGCGAAAGGAGGAAAGCAGGGAGGGAAGCGGCAGCAACCGCTGGCGCTGACGTTACCCCTTCAGTTCTCATCCCTGCAGTGCTCGCTGGGGCACGCTGAGGATGACTACGGCAGCACTCGGCTGACGAAGGCCCGGCAGCAGCTCGGGGAGAGCGCAACGCAACCCAGACAGAGCTCACGGCGACGCCTCCGGCTTCCAGCGCGTTAATTTTAATGACAGCCCGGTGCTCTCTGCGCAGTTAGACGTGGCTGAGGTTTCAAAGCAGCGTTAGGTACGGCAAGGGACAGAAAGGCTTCTCCTGGAAAGTTCACCTGCTAAACCTTGACCAAAAAGCGCGCGTTTTGCCTGCTTCCCACCCATTTTGGCACCTCTCCCCCTCCCTTAGCTAGAAGCGGAGCTGTCTTCCCCCAGCTCACGGTACTTCTGGACACAAAAGTTAAACAAATCCACGCTTTCCACCGCACCGGGCCCGCCCCCAGAACAAGCTACTTGATAAATCCTTAAAAAAAAAGGCAGAGAGGTTCAGTGCCCAGAGGCTGATTTTTTTTTTCCCCCCAGCTGAAGGAAATCGACACACACAGGTCTGGGGGAGCGGGGTTCAGCTGAGCACAGCCATGCAGATCCGGGGTTTGGCAGGCTCCTCGCCAAGAAGGGCGCTGTGGGGTCAACGTGGCATTTAAACCTCGGGGACGGAGCGAATGCTTTGCGTGAGAGCGCTCGTTTGAAGCGCCTGCCGCCTTTTAATTACCGCTCGGGTCGAGCGATGCCCGCGCGGAGGCAGCTGGGTGTCTCCTCCGGCCCAAGCGAGGCGTTCCTCGGCCGTTGATTTTAGTCGCCTCGGATCAGCTACGGCGCACGCCCGGCGGGGCTCAGAGCTCCGTCTTCAGCTTCTCGTACAAGTCTTCCTGGTCGATCATGTCGGCGTTCCCGTACCAGCGGTGGTAGGCCAGCAGCGCCGCGTTCTTGGCCGCGATGGCGCTCATCTCCATGGCGCTGGCGGCCCGCTCGATGCCGTTGAGGTAGTAGAGCTTGTCGTGGAGGATGATCGGGGGGCACTTCTCCGGGGGGCTGTAGCGGGGGTACGCCAGCCACTTCTTCACCTTGACGGAGTCGTAGGAGGAGAAGAGCAAGTTGAGCTGCTCTTTGGTGAGCACCTCCCTCGAGAACGCCTTCCAGACGGCCGACTGCAGGGGCGGCTTTCCCTCCTCGCCCCTTTTTTCCACAGGAGACACGACCTCCAGGCTGTTGATGAAGAGTTTGGGATTCTCTGTGGTGAAGATGGAACCGAAACGGAAGGCGGAAGGGTCCTGGTAACCGAAGAACGAGGCGTTTAAGCGCCCGTGCACCAAGGTCACAACGGTCTGGTGGTAAGGACTGGAGAACTCGGGGACGGGCGGGTTGAAGTTCTTGAAGGTGATGTTGGCGATCTTGCGGTTCAGCGGGGTGGCGATGACGACGATGTCGTACGTGTCCCCCGTCACCCCCGCCGTCGTGTTGTAGGTGACCTGGTAGAGGTTAACGGGGTCCCCTGGGGAGGAGAGAAGAGCTCAGTCACCCTGTGCCATGGCTGCAGGAAATCCCATCCGTCCTTCCCACTCTTAAATCCCATCCCACTTGGGTTTAGTACGCCTTGTTGTGAGCTGAAGCTTTTTGAATCGTACAAGCTTAGCTTGTGATCCTAGGCTTTGAACAGAGCCCGGCTTTTTTCATCTTAAAAGACCAAAGCCCAGACCGTGGCTTTGGTCCGACCAGAGCTGCAGCTGAGCAGCGTTCTCCTCCCCACCAACGGGAAAACAAACGCAACTCACCTGTGGATCTGGGCCTGGTTTTGGGCTCTATAGACAAAACCGTACCGGAGATAACTTCTGCTTTCGAGGCATAGATGAGGCCCGTGCAGACCAGTTTGTTTCCCCCTTTTACCGACCAAAGGCCCGATTCTGCCCCTGCCAGAGACACGGCACCTGCAAGGAAACCACGATCGTTAGCGCTGCTTGTCCGGCACCGTCCTGTAGGGAAACGCTTGAAGCAGCAAGTGGAAAATTAAAGGCAACGGTGTCCCGTCGGGACCCGGCTTGCTTAACGACACGGCTAAGTAGGTCACGTCAGCAAGCGATTGCTCATTTGCCAGAGTAACCCAGTAACCCAGCCAGGGAGGGCAGCGGAAGGAATCGTTCTGTGATAGGGAATAAATAAATAGGTTGTGCCAGCACCGGCCCAGCCCAGGAAGCAGGAACCCCAACACACACGGTACGAAGAGCACAAGGTCACCAGGACACCATTTGCCTCTTCCCAGGGGGAGGACCTATGAAACACGCACCTACAAACCCGTTTATGTTGACACCTTGCCCGTAATTGACTCTCATGGTCGGGCAGACCACCTCGTTGATGAACTTGTGGGAGAAGCTGGCTTTCTGCATGGCCTCATCGATGGTTTGGTTCAGCATCCGGGTGAAGTCGTTCCCTCCGAGGGCGTGAAGGAGCCGCTCGTTGCTGCTGAAGGTGTAGTCGTGCGTCTGGTAGCGATAGATCCTTTAACCAGAGAGAAGGAAACACGCTCGCACCGGCTGCAGGACGCGTGCAGCAGCCAAGGCGCTCTTATCTTGGAAGCAGAACTCAAGTGCGCGATTGCTGTTAATTATCTGCTGCCCTTGGAAAATGAAGAGAATCCCACGGTGCTGTGAAATGTGTCCGTTTGATTGGTGTCCGTATTGTGAGCTGTGCTCATTTGAGCCACGTCAGTATAGAGCAACGCTGGCCTGACGTGATGAAATGCAACTTTTAAGCTAAAAAAGAACACCGGTGTGCTCTTTTGAACCACGCGAAGGAGGGAACAGGGGCCCAGCAAAGCAAATAAAGATAAGGGGGAACACGAACTGCTGATCCATGCATAACGAGCTGCCCAAACCCTCTGGCACCCGGCCAAGAGACCACCAAATTAGGAGACGAGGGGAGCTGAAGGGCGACTGAAGGACAAAGCCCGAGAGGAAGACTACGAGCCTTCAACATGAGCGACACCCAGAGGGACCCCCAGAGACTGATGCGCATGCGTTCGGGGCCAAGATCAGATTTCGGGAACTAATTATAACAACCCTGCCTTTTCTAGAAATAGTGATGAATATGTATTAGGTTAGAAGTATAAAAAGTCAGCCGCCTGATGTGACGGTGTTGGTGGAGCAGAGACTCCCGGCGCACCCAGCGCTGTTTGCTTGCCTCTATTCGCTTAATAAATTACAAACTTTAATTAGAATCCTATTTGGGACTCAGTCGTTTATCACAGTGCCTCTTGGGGTAGGGTCCTGAGAGCCTTACAGCCTTTGAAAGGAGCAACAGGGCTCATCCTTCCAGCCAAAATGAGCCTAAGTGATAACGGGTCTGAAGAGACCCTATTTTCAATTTTCTTAACAAAAGCACTTTCTGTACTGCTACAAACCCAACGATCTTTAGCATGAGCGATGGAACGTCTGATCCCCAAGCCACGTTTCTGCCGGCAGCACGTTGCCTCATCTCCTTTCAGATGCCAGGACTTACCTTGATCTTCCCCCTTAGGAAAAGATTAGCAACAGAAAGAGAGCAACCAGAGCCTTGTTTCTCAGCGGCAATGGGACGATTTCACCCATTTTTGCAACTATGACGCCTGTGTGCCATCAGCCAGGAACCTTCTCCTCCCTAATGCTCTTTGTGTAAGTAATTTCCAGCGTTCAGCACGTGGCTTCCAGCCACCGAGGTGACCGCCTTACCGCATGAACTTGTCCAGGATGTCCTCCACCCACATGTACATTCGCAGGGGGTTGAGGCCGTAACGCCAGAGGAGCTTGAGGACGTTGACGATGTACCAGCTGCTCTCCTCGAAGACGAACTCCTCTCCGTTGTAAATGCCTACCAGGCTGCCGGGGACGGGGGCAGCCGGGAGGCCTTGAGAAAAGGGAAAAGAAAAAGGTAATTTAGTGAGATTGGAATTTGGTGCTTGGATTTTAGCTTCCTGAGAGAACTTTAGCTTCACTTGGATGTTACGATTTGGTCCCGGAGCTGTTATAAAAAAAGGGAAAGGGGGGAGGTTGTTTATCTGCAGCCCCCTGCTATGAGGGGCCCACCTGCTTCAGACGAGCGTGTGGGATCGCCGGGGAGCTGGGTGGGGGGATTTTGGGGGTCGGGGAGGGAAAATAAAGCAGAGTTTTGCCGTCACTCACCCAGCTCCTTGACGAAGTGCTTCATGTGCAGGTTGAGGGGGTGCAGGACCGAGCCCCCCGCCTCGTAGCCGTCTCCCTCCACCTCCAGCGTGGCCAGGCGGCCTCCCACCGCCTCCCTCTCCAGCACCTCGATCCGGACGCCCCTCCCGAACTTCTGCCGCAGGAAATAAGCGGCCGCCGTGCCCCCGATGCCGCCGCCGACCACGGCTGTGAGGAAAAGGAGCCGTGAGGAAGAGGAAGGCAGCGCGGAGCCCCCCACAGGACCCCCCCCCCCGCCGCCCCGGACCCCTAACCCCGCCGTTACCGATCCTCCCGGGGGCAGCCCGCTGCTCCCCTCGGCCCAGGGCGGCCGGGGAGAGGGCGGCGAGGAGCAGCAGGAGGCTGGCGGCCGGCATGGCGCTGCGCGGGGCCGGGCCGGGCCGGGCCATGCCGCCGAGGATGGGCGGCGCAGGGCTAAAGGTGGCGGGGCTGGGGGGTGGCACCAAGGGCGCCGCTGGTGTAGTGGTATCATGCAAGATTCCCATTCTTGCGACCCGGGTTCGATTCCCGGGCGGCGCACGGTAATTTTATCTTTTTTTTTTTTTTCCTACTTTATTTTATTTTTTTATTATTTTTGTCTTCTGACGGCGCTGCCACGCCCCCGTGACAGTGCGGGGGGGGGCGTAAATATCGGCGGGAGCCCCCCGTTACAGCGGGAACCGGGAGCGAGGCGCATGCGCAGAACCGGCGCCTCCCCCCTCCTCCCTTTCCCCCTCCCCTCACGTCTCTTCACCGGGCGCACGCGCACGCTGAGGTGGCGCGGGGCGCTCGTGCGCATGCGCCGCCGGAGGGGAAGGGAGGGGGGGAGGCGAGCGCGATTGGCCGAGCCCCGGCGGCGCATGCGCGTTGCCGCCCCCCCTCGGCCGGCCGGGCCCCCTTCGGCCGCCCGCCGCCATCTTGTGAGGACCCCCGGGCTTCCTGGGCGCGGCGGGGCCGGCGGCGCTCGGGGCTGCCGTGAGGCGCTGAGGGGGCCGGCTTCGGGCGTGAAGAGCCGGGGCTGGCCGGCGGAGGAGGAGGAGGAGGAGCCGGCATGGAGGATGAAATGCCCAAAACCCTGTGAGTGGGGAGGGGGCGACGCCGCCGCCGCCGCCCTTTTGTTCCCGGCTCGGCGGGGAGGGGAGGCCCCGGGCGCTCTCCTCACCTCACCTCACGGCTCCTCCGCCACGATCGAGCCGAGGAAAGGGGGGACTCGGCGGCTGCCCCCACCCCGGTTCGGGCCTCAGGGCGCCCGGGCCCAACCCCTCAGGGGCCAACCCGTGCCCCCCCTTCGTGGCCCCCGTCCCGTTCCCTTGGGGGCTGTGCCTTTCGCAGCCCCCGTTCCCCTTCCTCTCCTTATTGTGGGTGTCTCTGAGCATCTTGTCTGTAGGTCAGCGAGGCTTTAGCACCGCCAGCTCAGCGAGGAGGCAGCTCCGGCCCGAGGTTCGTCCAGCAGGACCCGCAGCGAGGTGCTCAGGAGCTTGAGGGGAAAAAAAACCCGGGAGCCCCAAATCGGCTCCCGTCCGAGTGCCCCTAAAGCACGCTGCGAGCCTCTTAGTTCCAGGGGAGCTGGTTGTAGCTGTAAGGCAGCTCCTCGCCTTGCTAAACGCCCTAAATAAGGGTTTCTTTAATTACAGGGAGCTTTTTCTGGTGGTGTTGGTGCAGCTCGTGCCCATCACTGTCATTTGGGCTCTTGGTTGGCTGCTGCTCCTGCGGCTGGCTGGGTTTGAAAGGTGTTTGGTGCAGACAGTGGGGTGTGTTACCCTCTTTTCCTTGGCAGCTTTACCTGGAGCAGTTGCCCTTAATTAAGCCTAGGATTTGGTAATATCACAGGCTCACCAACTATTCAACTCCACCCGTGTGTCAGCTGCCACCGTGAGCCTTGTTTCACGTTGGTGGGCAGAAAGAAGAGGGAGGGAGGCTCTTGCCAAGCTGAGGGGAAAGTTTCACCCTCGGACAACGGCTGCAGCTATCCCGAGGGCTGCTAAACGGCTTGGCTGAGTACCTGGAGGAAAACAAGGCTCTTACGTGACTTAGGCCAGCTCCTCAGCTCCGGGCTTCCCTCAGCGGTAAACCCAGTGTTTGCCTCCACGTGTGTGCGATCCCCTTGTCCTGGTTCGCACCTTCAGACTATTCTTAGCGTGCACAAACATAGGTCAGACCTGTTGGCATGCCGGCGTGTTTATTTCGACGGCTTCCCCCCCCCCCACCCCCACGAAGTTGTTGCCTGCAGTGGTCTCGGCAGCACGCAGCTCGTGCTCGAGTGAGGGAATTACCTGTCCTTGAGCACGTGCGGCGTGTGGCACAGACACGGCCGGGTTTGGGAGCTGCAGAGCTCGCTGCTGAGCAACGTGCCGCCAGCCGCGTTCCCCTGACCCGCTTGGAGGCAAAGGGTTTGATGCGGGGTTCGCAGATGGGGTTGGGAGCGAGCAGCTTGAGAGAAGGAAACGCTGCTGAATTCCAGCTCGGGTCTGAAGTGTGTGCTAAATATTTGCTCGCACCAGGATTTCTGGAGGTAGTGCTACAGAAATCCCATCTGGAAGTGGGTTTTGCTGCTCCCTGTTCGCTTTCAGAGCTCCGGTGTGTTGCGAAGAAGCAAGGAAGCGGCCGGGTATCCGCCGATGTGCTTTTTTAGTTCCCTTAGCATATTGAAGCAGTTTTTCGGGAACGGTTTCCAGATGCTGTTGGAAATAACGCCTTGTGCTTGCGATGGCCGTGTAACCTGCTCTTTGAAGGGGGAGGTTGGAGCCTTGACGGACGTTAGGAGCCGTGTCGCTTCTGGAAATGATCCCCTGGAGAAGGGGCTCCCCTCACGTGGCCGCTTACCGTCCTCGAAAGCCGCTCTCCAGCGGCAGAGGTGATGAATTTGAAGAGCAGTTACAAGGCAGACAGTGGTTTGGGACTTGACAACGAGCTCTTGTTTGTAGTTTACGTGCTTCTCGAGTCCACGTACCTCTGATTTACTCCGTGCATCTAAACAGATCGGGAAACGCTAAGAGTTCAGCAATACTTCTAAGGAAGACACCCTGGCTCGTGTGTGGTGTGCCCTGGATCTGCCAAGAAGCAGCATCTGGCTCGTTCCTGAGAATCCCATTAGCAAGAAACAGGGGTAAGAAGATGCAGGAGGCGACAGGCCTCTTGCTCCGAAGATAGCTGCTCCAGGTGGAGCATCACCCGGCTCGCTTCTTGTAAAACTCACGCGGGGCGAGGTCCCGGTGTGTCGGGCAGCGTCCGTGTGTGCGCTGCACGGGAGCAGAGCTGCGACAGAACGCCGGCAGCTGCCCGTGGAAAAATCCAGACCCTTCAGGTGCAGCACGGGGGGTGTAGTTTCAGCGTGCTGCTGAATTTATCAGAGGTAACGCCGGGGTTGTTGCCCGGTGGGTTACAGCTCTGGTTTTTCCCCTAAACCTTTCCCGGTTGGTGGTGCCGGAGGAACCTCTCGAGGCTTGGTGGCTGCAAAGAGCCGGCAGCAGGCGGGTGCGGCCGCAGGTAACGAGGTTACGCTGCCAAATAACCCGAGCAAATTGCTTCTGTGTCTGTATTAGGGCTTTTCTGACCGTTTTCCCAGGAAATTGAGGGTGTCAGTGCGTGGAGAGCTGAGGAAATAGGTTTTTTACCTTTGTGCAGAAATGAGTAGGTCAATATCTAGCGTGTAATCACACAGGTCTTATAAATATATATCGTACGCATACATGGTGCTGCACTTCACGGAAACATTTTGCAAGGCCTGGAGCTGTGCGGAGATCCGTGGGACCGTCAGAGATCTTTGACCTAAATCCCCCGTTTTCCAGCTAAATCTTAACCCGCGGGTAGGGAGTGCTTGATCCCACGTCTGGGTATCAAAGTGAAAATCCAGCGGTAGCGCAAAGGTCAGGGTGCAGACAGCGCGTCTAGGAGCTTGCAGCGATAAGGAAACCGTTAATAAACTTAGCCCCGGGGGGTCACGTGGGGGGGTCGTTGCTCAGTGCCTGGGCTTATTTATTAATCCCCATCGCGATAATATTTAAGGAGAGAGAAGCCCTGCTCGTTAGGACTCTTGGTTCGGGGGTGGAATGTCCCAGTGTTGGCAAGCACGGGGTTAATTGTCCTACCGCAAGCGCACTAAACCCTCTGAAACGTCATCAGAAGTGCAGGGAGACCTCGCCTCGTGCCTGGAAGAGCTGCTGAAGTTTGGGGCGTGTTCAGATTGGAGCTCGGTTCTGTCTCGTCCCTCAAACAGTTGTTCACCTCGCTTATAGGTCTCTCACTGGGTAATTTCTGACAGAAGCAGAGGCTTGGTGTCTTGCTCCCTTTCCGAAAGGCTTCCCGAAGCTTTGTGGCAGCAGAAGGAAAGCGAGACAGTGCTGTTTCTGCTGCCTGCTTTTCTTCCGACACCTTCGCGCCCCTCGCGTCGAGGTCCCCTGGTTTATGGGCAGGGTTTGGGCAGCGCGGCGTGGCGGAGGCTGCGGTTGGCCTCACAGCCTTCATCTGGGGGAAGGTGCTGCTGCGCCTTCAGAGCTGAGGTTTCTGCGGGCTTGCTCAAAAAAAATCCCAGGATTTGGGATTAAAAAACTAAAAATAATCCCTGTGGATTTACTTGTTTTATTGCAGAGAATGCAGAAGTATTGTAAAAATCCCAAATCAAGGTGAGAGGGGAGAATTTGTTCTCCACAAGGGTGATCCTTCCAAATGAAGGGACGTGGGGGAATGCCGGCGCTTAGCACAATCACCCTTGGTTGTTCCAGGGCTTTCAGAAGTCCTTTTTTAAAAGGAATTGTCTAAATATTGTTTAAAATGCTCCATTCAGCTGTTGGGATGGCTGGGGAAGTGGTGCTTACTGAGCGACGGCTGCAGGTGGAGGTTGTACCTATTTCTACACGTGGAAATGAGGCCGTTGGGCGTCCCTGTGGGGCTTTCTGTTCGGCTCTGAACCAGGGTGGAATTTTAGGACCGCAGACCTTCCGTGGGGCCGAGGCCAGAGGCTGTTGCCGCCCGCCCGAAGCGAACCATTTGCGTCCCATTGTTCCCCAGCTAGGTGCACGCCTCATTTTCGTGGGCCAGCCTGGTGGGGTTGGGTGTCAGAGAGACAACTTAGGGCAGCATTTGCTCCGTTACGTGGCTTTTGTCCCCTTTTGTCCCAGTGGCCACATTCCTACCTCTGCTTCAGTCCCCAAATCTCTTTATGGGGAGAGTTGGAGTTGGTGGTGCCCGGCGCTGACCTGCCAAGGGTCTCGATTGCTCCTGTTTCAGGGTTTCTGCTTAAAATCCCTCTTCTCTGCCTCCCCCTCCTTTAGCACCTGCACTTCTAACCTTTTATTTCCTTCTGTAGGTATGTGGGGAACCTGTCAAGAGATGTGACCGAAGCTCTAATCCTCCAGCTGTTCAGCCAGATTGGACCATGCAAAAACTGCAAAATGATCATGGATGTAAGAGCCTTCGCCTAATTATTTCCGTGCTCGTTAGAGCTGACGGCTTTGGGTCCTTCTTGTGCATTTCAGAATTCTACGGCGTGGCCACCTTGAGGGGATGTAATAAAGGGGGACATCACAGCCACGTAGTTTTGGCCCAATTTCTGGTATCATTTAAGGTCGGGGGGGCGTTTTGAAAGGGACTGAGCAGGTTAATCCGCGGGGATGTTCTGAATTAAGTTCCAAAAGCCCTTTTGGGCCATACTTAAACCTTTTCAAAGCAGAACCAAATCGTCCTGGAACATCATTAGTGTTTGGATTAGATTAGTTAGATGTTCGGATTTAATGAGCAAGGTGCTGAGAATAAGAGTGAGGATACAGCTTGAAAGAGGTTTTGATCAGCAATCTTTTTTCTACCAGACAGCTGGGAACGATCCCTATTGTTTTGTGGAGTTCTATGAGCATCGCCACGCGGCTGCAGCGCTCGCTGCTATGAATGGCCGGAAGATAATGGGTAAGGTAAGCTGTCATGTCTACAGGGTGAGTTGGAGCTGGCAAACACAGGTTAAATATCTCAGCTTGGGTGGGAGGAACACCACGCGAGGCGTGTAGGAAGAGTTCAGAGTCAGGTGGGACTGTAGGATTGGGGAGGGCTCGGGGGCAGGAGCCATAAAGAATATTTTAACTGCGCCGGCCTTATCATGACAACATCCCTTTCTCCCCATCCCTGCAAAAAAAAACCCACTCCCACCCACCCAAAATACGTAGGCAAGGCACGCTTTTAGCTAGCGGGATGCAGTTTGGAAGAGCAAGCCCTCCCCTAAAAAACCACGTCTTCAGCTTAAGCTTTCCCCTGAACCTTGCACATCTGCAGTGTCAGAATTAAATGCTGGTGGTATCTGTGCTTGGTCGCGAGTGCCGTGGTCTAACCTGGACAACTGATGTTTGCAGGAGGTGAAAGTGAACTGGGCAACAACCCCCAGCAGCCAGAAGAAAGATACGAGCAGTAAGTGTCGCTTACGCTTCGAGTGCTTGCTTGGTTTGTACCGGTAGCTTTTAAACATAGACAGTAAGCATCGTGTGGTTACGTGCAGTAATGTTTAGATCATAATCCTAAGATATTATTGAATGTGTTTGTGTTAATGAACTCAAGAACAAATCTAATCTTTGTCATCAGGTAGTACCGTTGTCAGCACACTGCCTTCACAAGGTAATTGTATCTTCTTAAACATAAAATGAAATCTCTCAAGGGTATTCGCTAACCACCTGAAGCTCTGTGTGGGGTTTTTGTTCATCATTATTTCATTTTTTTTTTTATGGGGAGACTTCCCTTTCATTCCGCTGTGGCATCAGAAAACAACCTAGTGCTCCCTGTTTAATTCTGGTGCTGAGGTGTTTGTTATGACTGCAATTGTGAAATGAAAAATAAATATATATAGATGTGTATAAAAACGTAAAACATGAAAGGAGAAACCCTAAAACAAACAAAAAACACCTTTTCCCCTGCTATTGAGGCAGAATATTTGGCTCATTCAGCATGTACCACTTGAGCCAGACTCCTTGGGAGCATGTAGACTTCTTCCAAAACGGCATTTCATCATTGCCCGCTCGTGGCAAGCCTCGCTAGGGCTGCTTTTCTCAGCCAGCTTTGAATTCCTGGAGCCGAGTGGGGTTAAAAGACATCAGCACCCTAGCAGCCTTGAAAGTTTCTTACCTGCTGGAGTACAAATAAGTCTGTGTATGCTAAGATGGTGTGCGATGGATTGTTTGGTCGTGGTGGAAGACTCCACAGATGCAGGGTTTTTGTTCCTTTGGTGCGTGATTCTAATGGATCTGATACAAACGGAAGGGATTGCTCTTTCCGTTCTGTTGCCTTCAGTCTCAGTTCACTTGCACATGGATTCACACCCATTGAATTCACGTGGATTCACATGGTGTAATGGCTGGGCAACCAAAACTCGGGGCTTTTGAGAACTCAAATTCTTTAACAGCAAACTGTTGCAATGCAAGGTATTTTTTTGATTTGTTCTTCACAACCTGTGGTGTTAAATCGGACGTCTAGCTAGGTTCAAAGTATGTCCTGCTCTAGAATGACCGTTACCCTGCGTTTCTTGAAACTCAGATGTTTCAGTCGATGAGATTTTGTGTAACTAATGATCTTGTATCATACTGAAACTTAACATTAGCATACCGAAAGATTTTCGTGTAGGCTGGCACGTTAAGTAAATAGTTCAGGCCTTTTTATGGTAAATGGTGGCTGGTCTTAAAAGCAGTTTGTAAAAACAAAGCATAAATGCCGTATGTCGCACGAGTATATTTAAAGTTCTTGACTGGATAGCGTTACCAAGCAGTGGATCTGTTAGGAGCGGTAGTAAACTCTGATTCGTAGTGAACTGTAGTTTTCATGTCGTATTTAAAACCTGGAAATCCATGCTGTACGAGGTCACTGTACCCTGTGTGTGTACGTGTCTGTGTGTTGAGGGGTTCCCTTCAAACTTTAAACTCTTTTTTTCTCTCTTTCCCCAAAAGACCATTTCCATGTCTTTGTCGGAGACCTCAGTCCAGAAATCACAACTGAAGATATTAAAGCAGCTTTTGCGCCATTTGGAAGAATATCGTAAGTAACTTTAGAGGGTAAATAAACTAAAAGTTCTCTCTCCTAAATGGAGGCAGCCTCATATTTCAGTAAGTAAAAAATGAGAGTTGACAGGGTGCAGGAATATACATCCATCTGTTCATACAGCAGCTCGAGTCTGAAAGGCTGGGTGTTAAGCAGGGATGTGGAAAGAGATTTCTTTAGAGTAGCTCCTTCTGCTTTCCTAGAAAAGTTGCACACGACTTGCTTTGGTTTCATACTCCTTGCATTGTTTGGCAAAGCAACAGTGGAAAAAAAAAGATACATAAACCTGGGGTTAAGCATTTAACTTGCCCCCTGAGCAACCACACGAGCATCACGCTTTATAGTTTGTGACTGAGTCCGTTTGCATGTTCACGTCTCGCGAGGCTTTGGATTTTTTGCTAGCCGTGGCGTGCAGGCCACCGGTCGTATCCGTTTTTTTTTTTTGGCAGTTCCAAGTCCCACTCCCCCAAAATAAAAACCTTTCCAGCGCAAGGCTCCTTGTGGCACCTGAAGGCTGCAGCTCGAGTGGCCTCAGGGCGTTTGGCGCTGTGTCAGCCTGTCAGCCCGTGACCTGAAGGGCTCGGCCGAAAGCACGGGGCGCCTTGGGTCGGCGAGTTGCACTCCCCGGTTGTGCCGAGCGATGGTGTAACAAGCGAGCGTGGTACAAACGGGGAATTGTGGCCGCAGGTCTCCGCCTGCCGGTTTGTTGTATGCAGGGTGTAGCAGTAAGGAGCACTTCGTTCATTCCATCCTCCAAATGTAAACCATTAATTTTCCTTGTAGTGTTGTCTGTACTGGACATTGAAGTTTCTTGATGGTGATGTAAGAGAACGTAGAGTGCTTTGGAGTGTTGTGTAGTGAAGCGTTTAATTGAAGTAAGTTTGTTTTTTTGTTTTTTTTTGTTTTTCCCTCAGAGCCCAGTGTGTTACTCTTTTCATGCCAGCTTAATTTCCTCTTATGATAAGGTTTAAAAAAAAGTGATCTGAATGTCGCTCGCTTCAGAGAACTGCAAAGCTTGACTCCATCTCCTAATCGTCATCCAGGCAATGTAGAGGGTCAGAATCCTAAGGAGAGTCAATTTATCCTCACGGCCAGACGTGCTCTGGACGGAAGGCGTGAGGGACTCTAAAGTAGGTCTGAACTGGCGCTTTGCTGCTGGAATGAGAACGCAGGGCAGGGAGCAGTAGATGGCTGCGTTGGCGTGAATGTGGTGGAGCTACGAACGAATTTGCCCCGACCTATTGAGCAGTGGGGTTCCAGGGTGACTCTCAGCAGATGCTCTTCTTTACCAAACAAATACACCCAAAACAAAACCCCTCCTGAGCATGGGGTAAAAATTAACTTCTGATTATCACCTGGGGGAGCAGAAACGATAGAGAACATTGCTCCACGGTCCCTGTTCCCTTTGTTCCAGGAGAGCTTTTTGGATGCAGAGCTGCTGCCGCGTAGCGTGAGGTTTCTCTTCCCTAGCAGCGGTGGTGGCAGGGAAGGGTGAGCAGTGCTCTCTTTTGGATTCCTCAGCACACCGCTGGGAAGCCAACAAAATGAAAGCTGCAGTTTGCCCTGGCTTAAGCTGCCAATCCAAAACGAGAGTAGGGAAAAATTGTCCCCATTTGAACTCTTAAACTCTTGTTCCACCAGAGGGTCAAATAAAGCAGGAGGGGCCTTCATTTTCTCCTCGTTTAAATCTAACCTGAAGGAATAAATATTGCTACTGCCTCTTAAACAGTCGAATGAAGTTACGTGACTTGACCTGTTCCTCATCAGTGACTAGTTTCTGGGAATGTGGTGCTAATGGAATATTTCCTGATTAATTTTTTTAAAACATTGTTTTCGTTGGTGTTAAACTGAGCTTTTTTTTTTTCGTGAAACCAAGGTTGAACTACTGCATGATTAGCACATAAGAAATTTTGGTAATTCTTTGCATCTGAACTTTTAAATCACTGTAAAAGCACACTTTCATTGTGGTTTCCTTTTATGCTTGCTCTACGCATGTTTTCACTTGTTCTCAAGTCTTATTTTCAAAGTTTTCAGTTGAGGGTAAGTAGAGATGAGTTTTTCCCCCCCCTCCCTCTTTAGGCTATTCAGAGCAAACCGATCTAAAAGTACCCAAGTGGCTCTTCTCAGGCAATTTGTAACCAACTACCCACATTCAGACCGAACCCAGGAAGGAGGAAAAAAAAAAAGAGGGAGGGGGGAGGTATTACAAAAAAAAATAAATAACATTTCTAGCAAGAAGAGGTATTTTCCTCGGGCCTTAACGATGGTGTCAGTGCTGTGGGCTTACGTGTACCGGAATAAGCTGATGATACACCATTTGCAGTTAATGTCAGGCTTAAAAATATAAATGAGTGTAACGAACCTTCTCTTCATTGTGACTTTTCTCGCCAGTCTTGGAATGCTAAATGTTGTGCACATGTTACGCTAGTTTTCTCTGAACCGTATAGTTTTATACCGACGTAAGTTACGCTGCATGACTTTCTGACTGGTTTTCTGTTTTTGTTTCTGTTCTTTACTGCCTGTATGTGTGGGGCAAAGGAGGGGAGGAGAGGGTGGCCCGTAGGGGAGAGCATCTCAGCCCTTGGCTAACTCGTACGCAAATTGCCTGAGAAACACTGTAGAATGACGTTCCACGAGTGGGGTTTAGCTCTTGTAGCTGGGTTCTCTTTTTAACTCAATCTCAAATAATAGGGCTCTGGTTATTTTGCAGAGTGTCTCTGAAGAATGGACAGAATTGCCATGGCTAACTACAAGCTACAGTTCACAGTGGACAAACGTTGTAGTTTTCTTATTTACTTTTCTAAATTTTATTTTTATTTTTTGCTTTTTTATATCTTGTAGTTTCCAATCAGTCCTGTATGATTGCTGTTGTACAAATGCAGTTTAAATGATTTGTAATAATGTAGTTTAAAACATAAATGTTTCGGTGTTTTATTTTCTTCAATAATTTCTGAAAATGTCAATCTCTCAAAATTTACAGCTGCCCACAGTCCAAAAAGGGGGTAACGAATTGACCTGAGAAAATTAAAGAATTCAGTTAACAGGCGACGTATGCCTTTTAATTCCTATCTTTTTTCATTTTTTCTATTTAATATTTTGAATGAGTAGGTAGAATGTGTTGGCAAATAGCGAGTTTAAAAATTGCATGGTTAAAGAGAGCCATTCAGCTAATGTTAGTCAGCTACGTGGCTTCAGTGATTCTTTTGAATAGCTGCTTTGACCATGCTTTGTGTCTTAACAGTATGTAAAAGCGTTTTGAAGCGGGAGCCAACTGTCGTAAAGTACATACGTTTGTTAGAGAAGCTATTGATTTGCATGTTTACAAAATTAAGTTTAATTTTGCTACTACCTGGCAAAGCATTAGTAAAGTTCTGTTTAGAAAAGAAGCCATTTGCTTTGACTGTGTTGCTGGTGCAATGAACAGTTGACTTTAGTAGAGGTGAAACGTGAGAATAAGCTGTTCATGTGACTCAACTTGTCATTTTAGCGGGGTTGGCTTCGCAAGGTGCTGAACTGCCTCTTGTTTCTGCTTTTTAGAGATGCGCGTGTGGTTAAGGACATGGCAACGGGAAAATCCAAAGGCTATGGCTTCGTTTCCTTCTTCAATAAATGGGTAAGCTGCGGCACGGCCCAGGGCGCCGCTGAAAAGTGGGTGGTGGTTTTCAGCAGCTGCTCCAGGGAATTCATATTTTAGGTCCCCAGAAATGACAAAGAGAACATCTCTTGTGTATCAAGTGGGAAGACCTGTCGGTGTCGTCTTGGAGTGAATTAGGGCAAAGTGTTAAACGCTGTTCGTTGGCAATGGGTTAATAGCAAAAGGCCTGCCTGAGGTTAAGGCGACCGGCTTGGAAGACTGCTTGCCAGCTGAGCTGACGGTTTTGGTACGGGTTTTGATGAAGAAACCTTGCTGAAATGTCAGCTGGATGGGGTGTGACTTCAGAAACCGGGTGTGCTGCTGTAGGCAGCCTTCGATGCGCTCCGTGAAGCCTAGCAGTGCCCTTTCTCCTCCCTAAAGCCCCTTCTTTGAAGATTTCTTTTGGCAAACTGCAGATGTCAGACAGGGGAGGTGTGTGGCGACTTCATTCCTGTGCCTGTATCTCAAAAGGAAGAAATGTCAAGAATGTTTTTGGGTTTTTCCCCTTCCCTCTCTCATGGGCAGGATGCAGAGAATGCTATTCAGCAGATGGGTGGCCAGTGGCTTGGTGGAAGGCAAATCAGAACAAACTGGGCAACAAGGAAACCTCCGGCTCCAAAGAGTACCTACGAATGTGAGTGTGTTCAGCTGGGCCTTCTGCAAACCTCCCACCACACACGTGGCGAGGAAGCAAAAACCGTGAAATCCACACGGTTGGAGATGGGGGGGAGAAGGGAAAGTGGGTACTCAAAAAGCAAAACAAAACAACTCTTGAACACTTTAAAAACTGAGTAAATCAAGCCATGATGATTGTATGAATATTGCCACTAGGGGGATTGTTCTGACTTCTCTGCGCTTAGTTTGGGAGCTGTCTTTCCGTCAGCACAGCTGAGATGACTGTGTTGTTTTTTTTTAACTTTGATCCCTCAGTTTTAACTTTGCTCCCTCGTTTTTATGGCTATGATAGAGAGCGGGTGGGACTGTATTAAAGCATTTCCACGGGAGAGACTTTTAATGAGGTGTATTGGACCGACTAGATAGGCCTGAAATGTGGATTTAACTTCACAGCAGTGTCCCTGTCCCGAGCAGCCTGTCCCACGTGGGAGCTGTTGCCAGAAGTCACGTACTGTGGGCCAAACTTCCCTCCCGCCCCCTGCCACCCTTTCTTTTCAGGGTGTTGGCGAGTTGTGCCCAGTGTCTCGTGTCCATGAGCAAACACTCCAGTGCTTAGCAGGAACCTGTTGCTCTGTGTTTTATAGAGCAAAGGTCTGGAGGCTGCGTCTGTCTGAGACGTTAATTCACCACTCTGTGGTTCAGATAGACGGCCAGACATACCCAAGTGAAAGTGCTGACCTCGGTAAATATTTGTCACGAGCTCTGGCGGCCTGGCTCCTTACCGCAGGCCTGCTGGGATCGGAATTGTTGCATAACACACGTGCGATCGACTGAAAAACTCTTTAAAAATCTCTTTAACAGCAAACACCAAACAGCTATCTTACGACGACGTGGTCAATCAGTCCAGCCCGAGCAATTGCACTGTGTACTGCGGAGGTGTGACCTCGGGACTGACAGGTAGCGTGTCCCCAGAACGCGGGGTCCCGTTGCGTGACGCCGGGTGACGCTGCCGTCACCTCATTTTGATGCTCTGCTTCTTGTTGCTTCAGAACAGCTAATGCGCCAGACCTTTTCTCCGTTCGGGCAGATAATGGAAATTCGAGTCTTCCCCGATAAAGGATACTCCTTCGTACGGTAAGGCTGAAGAACTTGGTGAGAATTCGGGGTTCTCCGACTGCGGCCTGATCTGAAGAGTGAGTTGGGGCTTGTAGAGCTGCTGGCACGTGCAGAATGAAAAGCTTTAACTCAATCTAAACAACCCGTTGTGCTCGTAGCCACATCTGTCTGCTGCCTGAGGTGTGTCTGGCAGAAGACTCTTGCTTTCTGACCTAGCGTGATTCTGCTGGCAAGGGCTGTTGAGAAGACCCGGCCTTAGTCTCATGTCTACCAGTACAGATACTCAAATGTGGGACTGGTTTATGCTGGTCTGCCCTTGCCTGGCAGTGCCGCAGTAGCCTTAATCGTAACAAGACCCTGAACGTTCCTTTTTTGTCGTCTCCCAGTTGAATTACTGAGGCAGACGGTCAGTTTCAGCGACGTTCTCTTTGTCGACGAGGCTCCAGATAATAAGAAATAATTATAAATGGACTTTCTCTCCTTGCTGTTAAACTTTCTCACTTGTTTACCGAGAGATAATGGACCGAGTTACGACACTGAGACAGGAAAGCTGACCGCAGCCTGGCAGCCCTTCTGCTTTGGGGGTGATGAGAAAAAGTCTCTCTGCAGACAGCCTGCTCTTCTAGCAGAACCTAAACCCGTGCTGCTGGCTGGGGGGCTCTCCTGGGGTTACTTCCAGATGTTGCTCACCCAGTTGTTGACGTCGGTGCGATTTCTGTGTCAACAGGTTTAATTCTCACGAGAGCGCTGCACACGCGATCGTTTCTGTCAACGGAACAACTATAGAGGGACACGTGGTGAAGTGCTACTGGGGCAAGGAAACACCAGACATGATCAGTCCGGTCCAGCAGGTCAGAACCCTCCGCCAATGTCGGCTTTAATTTTGTCTCTTAAAAACCTGTTAAATAGCTGCAAAGCCTTTGTGCTCGCTAGTTTGACGATGCAGCACGGGTGATTCCTGTGTTATCGCTTACTGCTCTGAAGCACAGTCAGGGATTTAAAATCCTTTGGAACACGGAGAATCGTGTTACGTAAAAATCTGCGATGCCAAATTTAGAAGAAAGCTTGCAGAAGGTTGTCTACGCGTGGCACATCTCTGCCACGAAGGTAAACATTGTTGCTCTGTCCTGGATCTCTGCGGAAGGGCCCTGCTCTTTGAGGAGGCAACTGCCTCGTTCATGGGTGAAACTCGAGCAATTAAATGTGTGTGCACTGAAGGAATGTCCCGCTAAATATCTGCGTTTCCATTTCTGAATTACTCGAGCAAGCAGACCTGGCAGCTTCCAGTCGCAGGCAGGTGGGGCAGGCGGGCTGAATCGTGAGGCTGGAAATCGCAGCGCTCTCAGGCACCGCTTCATACGAGGCCGTTTGTCCTTGCAGAATCAAATCGGCTACCCGCAGGCGTACGGGCAGTGGGGCCAGTGGTACGGCAACGCGCAGATCGGTCAGTACATGCCCAACGGCTGGCAGGTCCCGGCGTACGGGATGTACGGGCAGGCGTGGAACCAGCAGGGCTTCAAGTGAGTACTGGCCTCTCGGCCCTTCTGCCTGCGCTCACACCCTGGGTGACGGGGATTTCCTGCGGGGGACTGTGCTCCCTTCTCTGGAGAGCAGCGCGTGAATTTCTGTTTTCCAGCCAAGTCGTTTTAAAAATTGGTTCTTGAACTCTGACGGGAGTTGAAGCTCCTTGTTGCCGAGCAGGGAACGCGGTGATTGTGCTGCCGGTGTGAAATCCTCTCATTTCCCTGCCGGTTGCGTTTCTGAGCGGTGACATGAAATGCGATTCAGGTGGAAGCAGTGAATACAGATCACTGTGCTAAATTCCTGGCTTCCGAGCGATAGTGGAACCATTCTTCCTTGAGAGGCCTGCCGGCAGCAAACCTCTCGGCTCTGGCTGCCCTGATCAGCGGAGAGATCTCCTCCTCCTGCCCACATCGTTGTTTGCCTCGCTGCTTAGGAACACACCTACCTTAAAAACAGTTTCCGGACTGCTGTCAGGAATTCTGATTGCTGCTTTCTTTTTGAGCCTTCCTCTTTCTGACTGCCCCTAATTCCCACACATCAGGAACGCGCGAGCTTTCCCAGCACCTCTAGGGGCCCTAACAGTTTCCCACCAGCCATGGAGCTGAGCGTTCAGGTGGGAAACTCCTTTCCCTCCCCTTCCAGTAGAAGCACAAGTGCCTGATATCCCTGGAAAATCTGCATCGGGTGCCAAGGCGTGCTCGCTCCGGAGGCTTGAGTAGATCAGGAAATTGTGTGCAGATCCCGGGTGGCACCGCTCGGGGCCAGGACTCGCTCACACGGGCACGTCCGTTCTCGCTCCTGCTCCCTGTGAGTTCTCCCTCCGAGTCAAAACCTCACCTAGCGCTCTTGTTTTCCTCCCTAACAGCCAGACGCAGTCTTCGGCGGCGTGGATGGGCGCCAACTACGGAGTTCAGCCACCGCAGGGGCAGAACGGGAGCGTGATCACCAACCAAACTGGATACCGCATGGCAGGCTTCGAAACGCAGTGAGAAAAGGACTCTGAAGCCGAAGGCTGCTGGGCTCGAGGCTGCGAGGAGTGCTGCAAAGCCTTTGTTTACCGCCAAGAATTACCAGATCAAGTCAGTGCAAGTGTCAGATACGATGTATTTATTTAAGAGAGAGAGAGAGAGAGAGAGAAAAAAGCGTTTTTAATCATGAAATTGTCATCCACATTGTTTAAAAAAAAAAAAAAAAAGAAAACAGGAAAAAAAAAATCACAACAACCGAGATGCTGGATGTCTGCCAACTTTTGCCTTCTTTTCCTCCTTTCTAGATGTGTTTCTTAAGATCCACGTTTGAAACACAGCAAATGCAGGGACTACTGCCACTTAGAATTGGGGCAGGAAATTGCACAATTGTCAAACTTCTTTTTTTTTTTTTCCTTGGAAGTAGCGTGCAGTTTTAGTTTGCATTCCGAATGATTTAAAGATGTATTATAAAAGCCGTTGTACAAAAAGCAAAGCCAAAAGCGTGTGAATTCTGGAGACTCCCGCGTCTTCAGCCTTTGCACAAGCCTGTTTTAAAAGAGCCTCTTGTATAAAGTGTCCATCTCTCCGCTTTTGTTACACCGGGTTTTTCGACTCTAAGTTATTCGTTTACATCCTTTTTGTACCGAAACGTTTTCTCAGAGTTGTCTTTTTTGCCTTACGACCGATCCCCACACGCCCACCGCGGGGGGGGGGGGGGGGGGCACGCGCGCCGCTAAACCCGCCCGCTCCCACGGACCCAACGCTGCCCACGTTGCGTTCTCCGCCAGCAGGTGCCTACAGCAAACCCCTGCCGGGCTCGCGCCGGGGGGGGGGATTTTAAAATCTTCTGGTGGGGGAAGAAAAAAAAAAAACAAAAACCCTTTTGCGATGTGTACCGGGACACCGAAAACCCTGTTACAGCTCTTACTAAAATGTGACGAATGCCTACGAACCAGCTTGGGTTTTTTTTTTTCTTTTTACCGTATCGATTTCTACCCTGCCGTGTACTGATCATGTAAAATATTTTAGCAGATTAATATTTTGCACAAACGGTAGCAAACTTTTGTACGTCTCCTTATTTAAAGGTAGGATGCGGACACCTTGATTGATGCGTAATTTTTTTTATTTTTTTTGCATGTGGATATCAAATATACGCTTTGGTAGTCTTTGAATACAACCTCATCTTCTCTTCTTTTTAATAACTTAAAAAAAAAAAAACACACCAAAAACACCAAAACCCTCTTCCAGGTGCCTGCAGGAGCGTCTTGTGCTGAGGAATCTGCTGTGACATCAGCCGGGCAAAGCCTTTTGTGAAGTTCGGAGGCCCAAACTTAACCTTTCTGTCCTACCTCTTGACCAGCCTTCAAAAAAAAAAAAAAAAAAAAAAAAAAAT
>NC_048914.1:1409448-1423559 GCF_011077185.1 Oxyura jamaicensis | reverse complement strand
CAATTTCGTCTCTCCTAGGTCTGAAAGGCGTCGCCGTCCCCCCGCTGGTGTGCGGCCCCGAAGCCGCCGCCGTGCAGGCCGGGGAGGTCGCCGCCAAGCCCAAGAAGAGGAAAAAGGACCCGGCGTGCGGTGAGCGCTGGGGCTGGAGGGGCTGAAGGCTCGCGGAGGGGTTGTGAAGGGGCGCGGGGCCCCCGGCGTCGCTGCCCCCCCCCCCCTGGGGGCCCCTCCCCCCCCCCCCCAGGGACGCAGGCGAGCGGCCCGCTGCTGGCTCAGGACCCGGCGAGCGGCAGCCTGAGGAGAGGCAGCACGAAGAAGCCGCCCGTCGCCTCCTCGCTGAAAAGGCAAGGTGAGCCCCGGCCCCGAGCCGAGCCCTGGTTCAAAAATAAAGAAATCAAAAATAAGAAAATCGGGGAGGTGGAAAATAACCGGGCTCCGCTCGCCGGGGAGCTGGGACGGCGCTGAGCGCTCCCGGGGCTGCTCCCTGGTGGATTTATTCGTGCAGAGAGGTTGGTGTGAGGCAGGGACGGGGCTGGCGTGGGCGTCGCACCGATAATATCCTCGTGTGAAGTGGAAAAGAGGGGAATCAGGGCAGGTGAAGGCAGGAGAGGGTGAATCAGGGCAGGAGAGGGTTTCTCTTGGGGCACCGCCGCCGTCTGCAGCGCCTCTGATGCCCGGAGCTGCTCGGAGGGACCAAAATCGGGGCATAATTGGGTTTTTTAGTGGCCAATATTTGTCGAGAAGGAGCTGCCCAGGTCCGGCCTGCCTCTGGCAGGAGGCAAAACCATTTCCATGGCTTTGCTGGCTGGCCAGGGCCGGAAGGCTTTGCACAGCTTGGTTTTAGTATTATTTTTTTAACCCCTCGGCTGTAGTTTTTGCCCCCAAAGTGGTTCTTTTCCCCCTGCTTTGCCGCCCTTCTTTTTGCTGGGTCGGATTTCCTCCGCTGCTGGCTTCCTTGAGCAGGTGAGCCCCGAAAACAGGAGCGAGCATCAATCCCTGTGCCTGATGCCAGGGAGCTTTTCAGACCTCCCAGGACCCTCCAAACCCTGCTCCCGGGGGAGCTCTGGGGCAGCTGCTCCCCCCCCGCCACCGTGGTGCCGATACCCCAGCTCCTGCTGACCCCGGCCCCTTTATTTTTATTATTTTATCTATTTTTTTAAAAAAAGCAGGACGCTGCTTTTAAGCTAGCCCTTGTGTTTCTGAGCCCCCGGGTGCCCGATCAGAAAGGTTTCGCCCTGGTTCTTGTCCTCCTGCCTGCTGCCTTTCTGTGTTCTGCTTAACAGAGCCCTGCGCCGCCGGGGAACCGGTGAAGGTAAAATGGGAAATAAACGAGGAGCTCCCGTGGGGCCGGGCCCGCACCGCGCTGCGGGGCTGCGCTTCTTCGTTCCTGCCCGTCTCCTTGCTCCTCACGCGTGTGTGACGGTGGGGACGCTGATTCCCTTCTCTCTCTCTCTTTTTTTTTTGTTGTCTCCTAGGCTGTAACCAGCTGCTGGACGAGTCGCAGGTCGCCCTGTCCTTCCAAGACTGGCTGGCCAGCGTCACCGAGCGCATCCACCAGACCATGCATTACCAGTTCGAAGGTAAATCGAGCCCCCGGGGACGGCAGCCTTGTTTCCAGCTCACCTCTTGAAGCAGCCGAGCTCCTGGGCAGCATTAAATAACTTCAGCCCAAAGGGAGGCAACGCGCTCCGCTCAGCTCGGAGCCGAGCGTTATTTTTGCCCTGGGAAGTTTCTCCTGGCTTCGGGTTCGTTCCCCGAACGCGGCCTTGAGCTTGGCAGGAGCTCGCTGCTGCTGTTTGTGCTCGGGGAAGGGAGAAACTCCCTTCGAGGTTATTTATGCGTGAAGAAACTGCCCGGAGCCGAGCCGGAGAGGTGAGGTAAGGCCAAATGCCTCACGTGGCACCGAAGAAATGTTGGGGATCCTCCCTTGGCAGTCCCGAGCCTGCTGCTGTCCTCGGGCCCCCCGCGCGCCCCAAGGGCAGGGCTCCGCGTGGCGTGGGGCGAGCTGCTCCCCGTGCACGGACGGCTACAGGCAGCAGCTCCCATCTGTGAGCCCAGAGGAGCAGAAGTCAGCGGCGTGGCGCTTCCCAAAGCTCTCAGCTGCGGTGCTGGAAGCCAGCTGGGCTCCCCCCCAGGCACAAAAACACCCGAAGGAAGGTTTGTCTCTTTCCGAGCAGCGTAAGAACGCCTCGAGTTGGTCCCAGCAGGCAACCGCGCGCCGCTCTCTGGCAGCTCTTGAAGTGCAGGGCTCCTGCGAGGCCTCTGGCCTGCAGCAAGCTGCTGCCGCCCAGCTCCGCTCGCTCCCTTCAAGCCCTTGGCGCTGCCCCCGCAGCTGAGGGATTGCAGGGACCACAGGTCCCGCAGGGCAGCCGCTGTGCCCCTGCTGCCCCTCCGCTGACCAGAGGGGCTGGGAGCAGCTGGCAGAGAGCACCAGGGGTGCTCGCCCCCCGGCGCAGCCTGCCTGGAGGCAGAACAGATGTTTGTGGTGGGAGGGAGGTGGCAGGACCAGGCTGTGCCCAGACGCAGGGCGCGAGGCCGAGGAAAACACGAGGAAACGTAAGGAAACGCTTCCCCGGTGGTCAGACCCTGGCACGGCTCTTCCAGCCAGCTGGTGGTGGAAATACCAAACCCTGAGCAGGGAAAATAGGTGACTTACCCCCCCCCCCCCCAGTGCAGCCCTCCCTCCCAGCTCGTTGTCCCGCAAGCAGCGCCGCCCCTCGTACGCTAACCCCTGCCCTCGTGTTTGTGACCGCGCAGGCAAGCCCGAGCCCCTGGTCTTCCACATCCCCCAGGCGTTCTTCGATGCGCTGCAGCAGAGGATATCCAGCGGGAGCGCCAAGAAGAGGCTGCCCAACTCCACCACGGGTACGACGGGGACTCGCTTACGCAGGGGGAGCTCTTTGTGTGCCTGCTGAGGTAGGAAGAAGCAAGCAGCAGGAGCAGGCGCTTTGCCAGCCCTCCCTTGCTTCTGGCAGGTTTTTATTTTGGAAGGAGCCCCACAGGGGAATGAAGCAGCCCCAGGGCAGAGGACGCAGGCTAAGCAAGACCTTAGGTGTCAGAGCTGCAGGAATAAATGCAGCAGGCACAGCCCGAAGTGAGTAATGCCATCCCTGCAGCCTTCCCCCAGCTCTGCCCCACCAGTACTGCTTTGGAATCAAGCGGAGCACAGAGCGGGCGATGTCAGGGAGCGTTCCCTGATGCAGGACGACGTTCGGGCACCCCGGCGGGGCTCTGAGACCGCACGCGGCGTGGCAGGGCTGCAGGAGCCCCGCTCTGCCCCTCGCAGGGCATAAAGGGCTAACGGAGACAAGGCTCCCCCCAGCAGCAGGCCAGGCAGGATTTACTTTATGAAATCCGTTAGTATTGTGCTCCGAACCGGGACCAGAAGAGTCCACAAGGCAGGGCAGCAACATAGAAAGAAAAGAAAAGCAAATTGCAGCACCAGCCCCATCCTGCAGCTTCCCTCCAGCATTTTGGGGCACCCCTAACTCCCTTTTCCTGCCCCCCAGCCTCCCCTAACTCCCTTTTCCTTCCCCGCAGCCTTTGTCCGCAAGGACGCCCTTCCCCTGGGGACCTTCTCCAAGTACACGTGGCACATCACCAACATCCTGCAGGTCAAGCAGATCTTTGATACGCCCGAGGTAAGGGGGGACGGAAGGCGCTCCCCGCACCACGCTGCCGCGCGGTAGCTGAGCTCCTTACCTGGGTGCTCCCGTGCTTGCCGGCAGCTGCCGCTGGAGATCACGCGCAGCTTCATCCAGAACCGGGACGGGACCTACGAGCTCTTCAAGTGCCCCAAGGTGGAGGTGGAGAGCATCGCCGAGACCTACGGGCGCCTGGAGAAGCAGCCGGCCATCCGGCCGCTGGAGCTCAAAACCTTCCTCAAAGTGGGTGAGTGGGCAGGGGGCGGCGCGGCCCAGCGCACGCAAAAACCCCCCGGGCGCTGAGGAATCCCCCCCCCCAAGGCATCCCTACAGGGGAGAAACCCCTTGAGGAAGAGGGGGGCTCCCTCCGTAGCTGGAGGGCTCCCCCCAGACCTCCACTCGGGGGGAGTTCCCCAGTAGGAGGCCCCTGCACACCCCACAAAAGCACTTGTGTACAAGATGAGGTTTTTCTCCAGCCCCTGTTCCCAACAAAAACCACCTCAACAGCCACCTCTGCCTGCAACTGAACACCCACAGCAAGTCACACGTCCCTCCCCCCCCAAAAAAAAACCATCTAGAAGCCCCCCAGCAGGCACAGCACCCCAAAACCCAACCAGCCTCACCCACCCCACCTAAAGGGAGCTCCCAGGACCCCCCTCTCACCCTTTTCTCCCCCCCCAGGAAACACCTCTCCCACCCAGAAGGAGCCCACCCCCTTCATCATCGAGTGGATCCCCAACATCCTACCTCACTCCCGCATCGGCGAGCTGCGCATCAAGTTCGAGTACGGCCACCACGGCAGCCGCCAGCCCGCTGCCTTCACCGAGCAGCAGTCGCCGGCGCTGGAGCCCGCGCTGGAGCTCGCCCCGCTCGCCACCATCACCTTCCCCTGAGCCCCTTGGGCCACCGGGGCTGGCACCGGGGACGCCAGGCAGGCGAGGTTAGCCTGGAAGAGACAAATAATCCCAGCACAGAGGGCTGGTTACCCGCTCGCCCTCCAGCAAGCACCTGCAGAAAGAAAACGTCCCGCTCGCCGGGTGCGCCCTGCTCCTCGCTGCACCCAGGAAAGGCAGGTGGGGGGGCTCCAGGGGGCTGCACCCCACATACAGGGGGGTACACGCCAAGGGTGGCCCCCAGCCAAGCACCCAGGGGAGCCCCGGCTTCAGCTGGGGTGAGCCGGGGGCTTCGGTGCTGAGCAGGGGGCTGGGAGGCACTCGGGGTTCCCCCACCCGAGTGCAGCACGTGCTAAAAGAGCAAAGTTTGTGCGGTTGGGTCACTCCAGCCTCTCCTTGCTCCTGTGTTTGGGGGGGGTCTCCTCGCACTTTACACCCTCCCGTGGAGCCCAGCTCCGTCGCTGGCTGCATCTTCCCCACGGGTGGGTGAGGAGAGGGCAGCCCCGGGGGGAGTGGGGGGGCACCGCAGCGGGGAGCAGCTCCAGCAGCAGAACCAGCGCTCCCCACTGCCTCACCCCCATCCAGGAGAGCGCCCCCAGGGCTGAAAACCCCCCCCAGCAGCTGCAGGACGAGCCCCCCACCCCCCCACTCCTGGGAGGAGCCAGGCACTGTGCCCCCTCCATCGCCCCCACGCCAGAGGCAGCCCAGCACCCTCCAGCCTCAGCCAGGGGCTCCCTCCCAAGGGCACGGGGAGGCCGGGGACGGGAGGAGGCCGGGGACAGGAGGAGGCCGGGGACAGGAGGAGGCCGGGGCTCTCCCGAGCTGCTGCTGGCCTCAAAGCACCGGGGTCCTCGCCCCAGTCCTGCAAGGAGAAGAGCTGTGGGAGCCGTGTGCCCCAGCAGCCCCCCAGGCGAAGGGGGGAGCTCCCACCCCCATCCCCGTGTCCCCCAAACCTCCCAGGCTTGCACCGATCAGGCTGACACCGCTCGCCCTGCTACAGGACACAGGAAAAAAAATACAAAAAAAAGAAAATAATCACCCAACGCGGGCATTTCTTTTTTTTTTTTTTTTTTTTCTGGCTGCCCCTTGCTGCGTAGGCACAGCCCCGTGCTGCTCAGCGCCATGAGGACGGGGCTGCAGCACCCACAAACTCACCTGGGGGGGGCTGGGGGGCACCCCAGGGCTGCTCTGCTGCTCCCCCAGCCTCAGGAGCTGCCCCTCAAAGAGGGGACCCAGCACCCAAAGGCACCCAGGCAGGGTGGGAGCCCCACAGCAAGCCCCCAGAGGGGTTTAAGAGGCCTTGGCACTGCCCCTACCCCAGATCACATCAGGGTGGCAGCCCCATGGCAGGTGGTGGCCGTCGCTTCGTTAGCGCAGCCTCATTAGGGCCAGCCCCAGGCCCTGCTCTGCTCCGACCCCATTTCCCCGGGGCTCTGCTCCCCACCCAGCCGAGTTGGTCCCGCCGCAAGCAGGGGCAGGACGGAGGGGAAAGGGGGAAGGATGGGACACAGAGGGTGGAGGATGTGGGCTGCGGGGTGGAGGGCACGAGATAAGGGGGGAGGAATGCGGGGGGAGGATGCAGGGGGTGGGATGAAGGATGCAGGATAAAGGGTGGAGGATGCGCGATGGCTGCAGGATGGAGGAGGAGGGATAAAGGGTGGAGGACACAGGATAAAGGGGGAAGGAGGTGGGATAAAGGGTGGAGGATGCAGAATGGAGGATGCAGGGTGCCAGGTCTGGGATAGTGGGTTAAGGATGCAGAACAAAGGGGGAAGGAGCAGGGCTGAGCCCCCCCACACCAGGCAACACTGGGGTCGCTTCTCGAGACCCAAACCACAGGAAAAATGGGGGGGGGACACCCCCAGGCACCCCCCTTTTGGTCCATAAAGCAGCAGGCGACTCGCTTTGGTAATGAAATAATTTATTGTCTAACAGTCAAACAATACAGAAGTATACATACACACAGCAAGACGCTCCTAAAACACCTCTAAACTTCCTAAAATCGCCTGTGCTAACTGTAAGAAAAAGCACCATCGGGTGGGCTCGACACAGGAGGCGTAATGCCGGGTTATTACACCCGCAGCTGAACGGCCGGAACCAAAATTCGCCTGCTCCCGTCCGCTGCTGCCCCGTTCAGGCCAGGAATAAAAGCTGGTTGGGGGGGGGGGGAGGTTGGGGCAATTTGGAAGCAAAACAGGGGGAAAAAAAAAGGGGGAAAGGGCAAAGAAAACGCAGCAAAAGTGCACCCAGACCGCTTAAAGGGTCGGGAAGGCTCGCGAGGCGCGCGGCAGGGGGATGGAGACGCCGCTGCTGAATTTCTTCCGGCCAAAACTGGGGGTGTGGGATGGGGAGGGGCACGGGGACGGCCCAGGTGCTTTGGGTAACCGGCCGCTGGCACCTGGAGCAGCGAAACGACCCCACCAGCGCTGCCAGGGGAGCAGAGAGGGAGCAGTGGCCAAGGCAGAATCCCTCCCGCTACAGTACAGTGTCAAAACCTGAAATCGGGTACAAAAAGGGGGCGGCGGGGGGAGGCCGAGCCCGTACCTATTGCCACGGGGGGGGGGGCAGAAGTGCTGCGGGACGGAGCAAGGTGCCGGGGCGGCGCGCGGCCGCTAATGCCCAGGAGAGGAGCAGCGGCGCGGGCAGGACGGCGGCAGGATAAACCCGATCCCTTCCTCTGCCCGTCGCGAGCAGCTCCGAGCGCTCCCCATAAATAAGAGCCATCCGCGCCGGGACTGCTCCTCCACAAGGAAAACACCCCAAAAAAAAAAACAGCGTGGTTTGGGCTCAGGCGCGGCTGTGCAATCGTAAACGCGGAGGAGGCGAGCGGCTCCTCGCTGCCCCCCCCCCTTTTTTTTTTTAATTAAACAATCTACAAAAATCTAATTGCTGCAGCTTATTTCTTAGTAATGCTGGTGTGAATTCGAGGAAAAGGCTGGCAAAACTGAGAGCGGCGCTACCGGGGCCGCCGGGCGCGCCGACCGGGCACGGACCCCACGGGGAGTTTTGGGGAAAAAGCCCGGGGTTTTTGCCACGCGCCCGTTGGGCTTTAGTGCATCGTTTTCCAAGGGTGGAGCTCTTCGGCGCCGTCAAGCTGGAGAGGAGCACGTCCAAACAGTGCAAAGGTCAAATAATTACTGCTTTATAGGGGGAGGAAAAAAATGAAAACGAAACTAAACACACAGCATTTCACCAAAACAACGCCGTTAACCCCCAAAAAAAGGCACAACACACACACGCACAAATTTACAGAGGCAAAGCCTTAAGACTCGGTGCGGCTAACTGAAACACGGCATTTTTTCTCTCTCGGTGCTTTCCCAAGGACCCAACACTGGGGTTCCCGTCCCGAAGGCAGCAGGAGCGGCAGCGCTGGGCTGGGAGGCGCCGAGGCAGCACCTGCACCGCGTGGGGGGGGGGGGAAAAGAGCTGGCAAGATCCCCAGGCGTCGTGGAGCGGAGCGGCAGACCTCCAAGGGCAGCCTCCCAGCTTGCCTCGTGGCTTTTGTCCTCTTATTTTTCTTTTTTTGTGGGTTTTTTGTCTTTTTTTTTTTTTTTTTTAAAGTGGACCGCTTCGAGCTGGCTGTCGGACTCGGGAAGACCCGGACTTCTCCCAGGGCAGAAGGTTTACACGAGGCGTGGATCAGCGCAGGTCCGCGGGGCGCCAGGCAGCTCCAGCTGCTGCAGGAACGTTTCTCGCGCCGCTGTTTCTTTTTCAAGCCCAGCACGCACAAGCAGGGCGCAGGCTTCGGAGATTTCAGCGATCCACTAGCCCCGTCTCCCAGCCTCTTGCTCCTCAAAGAGCTCAAACGATCCCAAAATAGCTTACGGGTTGAAAAATAAAATAAGAATAGACTAATGGTTCGTTCCTTTGCACCTTGCTGAGCGTTTTTAGTGGCTTTTGGCAGCTTGACGAGCGAAGCCTCAGGACCTGCGTGTCTCACGGGAGTGTTTTAACGACGGCAGGCTGGGTTTTGGTGCCTGGAGGAGCTCCGGAGCCCTCGGAGAGCAAAGCCACAAACTTCTCGTGGCCGAACGCGGGGCCGGGAGGTCGGCGTGCCGCACCGAGCGCTCGGTGTTCGTCGCCAGAGGTTTGCCGGGTGGGCGGAATAGAAAGAGCTTCAAACGCTTTGAGCCAAAAAAGAAGAAATCTCTCTCTCCCCGTTAGCGGACCTCTACGTACAAAGATTCCGGAACAACTATAAAAGTCATCGGAACGTATCTCGGTTACACCAGTTTCATAGAAAAGGAATAAATACTATTTATAGCTCGCGTGCTCTATGTACATTTACGTGTGCTCTGGTTAGCCTCGACCCAAGCGCGTCGGCGGGGTCGGAAACCACGGCTCGCGGGGCAGGGGGTCGTCCTTTCCTTCCGTGTTTGGTTTTCTCTCTCTCTGAGGCGGCGCCCAGAAGCTTTGGGAAGCCCCAAAAACCTCTCTGAGTGCCTCAAAACAACCCCGCCGGCCGGCCAAGTGCTTCCATACCAGCGGCGCCCCGCGGGGACTCGCCAGGAGCCGCGTGCTGGGACAGGCGAGCGCTCGGCCGCCGGTTATTGCTAAACTTTCACGAGAGGGGTGTGAGCGGGGCCAAGCGTCGCTTCTAGAAAACAACTGAGGCATCATCTTATTATTTTTTTTGTGCTAAAGGGATGGAGATAATCTTTGTTCATCTCTCCGAGGTAGAAAAAAATAGTCCCCGAGACAAGAAGCGTGAAGGACGTCCTAGGACCGCTCGCCTAGGACACTAAAATACGCGGCCGTAGCGCGTGAGGTCAGACATTGCACAGGACGAGGCTCGTACCATTTGGTTTTAGGGATTACAGGAATTTCTGAGACGGGTCAAAGCCGAAGGGGTCCTACCCGCAGCCCTCTGAGTAACGCTCCAGCAGCTCGCAGCCGAAACGCTCCGCTCGCAGACCTGCCTCTGCCCTCTCCTGGATCCAAGCTACCTGAGGCCGGGTTTCCCTTTGTCTCGTCGCCCAGCGACGCCCGCTTGGGCCCCGCTGCTGATCGTGGCACCGCCGGGCGAACACCACGCGAATCCAGAACACCGGGCGGTAACAGCAAGGCGAAGAACAGCCGAGGCGTCCCGGCGTTGCTGTTACCGCCGCGATATTCTCGGGCGCGCCGAGGGCTGGCTGGAACGCGCGGTCTCGCCGAGGTTCCCCGACGGGAAGAGAAGCGAACGGATGCGGTGGGACGCGTGCTGCGGAGGGCAGCGTGCCCCCCACGCGCTTTTTCGGGACGTCGGCAAAGCGGGCTTCGTTTCTGTCGGCGGTGCAAGATTTACGTGCGAGGAGGAGGGCGGGTCCGGTATCCTACCTAAGGAGATCCAACAGGGAGACAGCGGCGGGCGGAACGGCTCCGGGGGTCGCTCCTTAGAGAGCGGGGCACGGCTTCTGATTGCTCTGCGGCTTCGATCTCTTCACGCCGGAGCTGGAGTAGCCCTCGTCGCTGCACACGCTCTGCAGGCTCCCTCTTTCGTCCGAGTCGCTCGGGCTGCTGCTGCTGCTCCAGTCGAGGTCTGCGGGCAGCGAGTCCGTGCTCTCCACGTCCACGTCTATCTCTTCTGCGAGCAGAAAGGGGCGGCGTTACAGCACGGCCACGAGAAACCCCCCCCCCCAAACGCTGCTCGCCCACCGGGGGGGGTCCTCTCACCTCTGTCCGAGTCCGAGCGCTCCGAGGACACGGTGGATCCGATGCTGTCCATCCGTAGCCTCTCCGCGCCCATCTTCTCCAGCTGCCTCCTCAGGTGCCGCTGCTCCCGCTGCAGCTGGTCGATTTGGTGCAGGGCTTTCCTGTCGTAGTCTTCAAGCTTCTGCAGAAGCAGAGACCAACCGGCGTTGGCTCCTCCACCCACCACGGCCCCTACTTTTTCCATCCCAGTGACCCCAAACCTCTCCGACTCCCTGGGACCCCGTGGCCTCGGCCGCCCGCTGTAGCCGCGCGCTCTGCCAGCTCCACGGCATTTCAGGCACCGGTGACCTGCGGCTACCGCCACACGGGGGATTTCCTCCCACGGACTGGGCGACTGGGACCAGTAAAAGCCTGCCCATACCCAGCCCGAGCTGCAGGAGCTCCTCGCACGCACGCACCGCTCTCCTCCTCCCACAGCCCGGAGGAAATGGAAGCAGCATCTGGCCCGGAGAGCCGGGCCAAACAGCCCCGCTGACATCCAAACCGTGCACACGTGAGAGGTTTCCTCCTCCAGACGGCGGCACTGGAGCCGGCCCAACCCTATTTATATGCTTTCGGTCTCTGATAAGTCGCTGGCCGCACGCAGGCTGACGCCAGAGCTCCCCCGCTGCACCGCCCCGGTTATCTGTTGGTCCATAAAACTAACTAATGCGCTCAGCCAGAGCTCTGCTGAGCCAAAGTTTAAAGGACAAACAATAAAAGTTGTAAATGCTCTGGAAAAGGAAACTAGAGAGGTCCCGCTAACCTCCTCCCACCTCCAGCAGGCAGTACTTCGAACCTGTCTCGATCCTAAGGCCTCTGGGCAGCTCCGCAGCATAAAACACGTGGAAATGGGGCTTTAGGGCAGAGCGGCAGCTGCCCACGAGCCCGTCTGTAGGGTTTTTACACAGCCTTGCTGCAGGGAAAACGATCCTGCCCTCTGGCACCGACCCCAGCCGGGTTTGAGGCTCCGGGTGCCCCAAACCCCACACCACGTATGGCGGTGCAGCTCTCTGATGGGAGCCAAGCTTCCCCTCCCAGTGACACCAGCATAAAAGCTCCGGGAATTTGGGGCGGAAAAGCTTTTTCCCGAGCCCTCTGGGGTTCGGCGGGTGCCATGGGGCAGCGCAGCGTCGGCAGCTCTCGCACCCCACGGGTTTTGGGGCGCAGTTTGGGTTTAGGGCACAACTCGCGGAGCTGCCCGGAGGTTCCCCCCAGGGCCCCGACCCAAGCCGGACTCACCTTTATGTGCAATCTCGCTCTCATTAGCAAACTCAGGGTCGTGTGCTTGCTGGTTTCGGACCCGAGCGGCACCAGCACCTTCAGCCTCTCCAAGCACAACCGCAGATGGGCTCGCCTGCAAGACACCGACAGCACGCTGAACGCGCCGGCGCGCGCTCCCCGAGCGGCTCCCAACCTCTGCACGCAGATCATCGGGGGGGCTAAAAGCCGAGCCCGATGACAAACGAGAGCAGTTGCCCGTCTGGGCTCAGAAAACCATTTCTTCCCAGCACGCTGCTCCGAGATCCCATCTCTGAAGCCAACAGAGGAATTTCTCTCCGACCCGCGGCGTCAGCTCGGTCCCTGGCCAGTGTAGGGCAGCCCCTTGAGGCAGACGTTCGCTCCGCTGCCTGCTCCGTCCCTAAAAACCCCGCGGCCAGCTCAGCAGGCAGCCACCAGCTCGCGAGGAGGGCTCCCAGGCTCAGGACCCGCACCGATGAGCTCGGCGCTCTGCTGTCTTCTAAGAAAATCCCCGGCCCTGGTGGCTCGGGGACGTGCTTCGAGATACTGGGATGAACTTTTGGCTCACGGACGCTGCGTTTTGGCTCACGGCCACGAGAAATCGAGGCGGACACGCCTGTCGGTCTTCTAAGCGCTGTGGAAAGGTCTCAGGACAGGCTGGGCCCGACCCGCAGAGCGCTAACGGGGCCGAGCCCCCCGTCAAATCCTGCCCTGCCCCCCGCCAACGCCACCGGCTGCCTGCCCGGGGTCTCCTCCCCAAAATCCTGCGCCCACGGGTGCCTCCGGTCCTCGCCGGGCTCCGGCCGTGCCTCGAGAGGTCGAGGGCAGCAGCAGGGAGCTGCAAACCCAGCGCATCCCCTTCACCTGTTTGGAGTAGCGTTTCCCCTGCCCTAACACCCGGGCTGAAGCTTTCCGGCTCCCACCCCGCAGCCGCACCCACGGGTGAAGCTCTGGGTGCCCGCGGAGCTCCCTCGGCGGCCGAGGTGCTCCCAGCACGGCCGGTTTGCCTCGTGGCGGCCGCCCCAGCCCCGACGTTCAGGTTGCGACAGCGGCCTCTGAAACGCCCGGAGCTGACAAGAGGCGGCTGCCACCGGGGATTTTGCAACGAGCCGCCCACCTCGGCCCGGGCCCGGGGAGTCAACAGGCAGCTGCCTGCACAAAGCGCCTGCCGAGAGCCAAGGCAAACAAAACCCGCCCGCCGGGGGGAATCCCAAACACCTGAAGGGGCTCGGAGAGGAGCCTCTCCAAAGCTTATTTGCGGTCGCAGGAGGGGCAGAGCCAAGAGCTGCGCAGGGATGCCCGACCCGAACGCGCTCTCCGGGCGAGGAGCCAGCCCAGCCCCGCTCCCCGCGAGAGCTGCGGCAACGAAATCGGGGCCCCCCTCCAACACAGCGCCTCGTCACCAGCACCAGGGCAATAAATGGGAAAATAAAAGCTCCGTTTTCAGGTGCAGCGTGCGTTAAAGACCTTTTTTTTCCCCCCAGCTTTTACCTAATTCAAACCGCTGCTGGGCTTTAAAAAACAGCACAGGGACCTGGGGGGGGGAGAGCGAGCGGGCAGCGCCAGCAGGTCGAGGCCACGATTCCCCGGCTGGATCCCAGCGGGGTCTGCAGGAGGCCATCCCGAAGGAGCAGCTCACGAGGCCGGGGCACGTTTCCCCCCGCGGAGGGGCGGAAGGACGGGAGCTCGCCGTGCTCGTGGCGCAAGGCGGCCGACGGGATTTCAACACGGCGCCGCTGCAAGAGGGCTGCAACGCGGCCTGACGACCTCCGCGGGTTTCTTTTTGGGTAACCCGATGCTGATTTTCTCAGGGTTTTTAAAGAAATGGCCCCGTCCGTCCCTAGCTCACGTCACTCGGGGCAGGGGCAGTTCCGCCTCCAGGTACAAACCAACCGAGGCCACGCGGGCAGCACGGCCCCGCACCGTCGGAGCCTCATCCAAGCCCGAGAGAGGAGAGGAGAAGCCCCTGGAGGGCACAAAGCTACCCAAGGCCTCGCCAGCCTGTCCCAAACAACCACCGCTGCACTCAGCCCCGCACCCACACGAAGTTTCCCGGCCCGGCTGAAGAGGGAGAGCTGCGCAGGGGTTTAATTTCGACGGGGTTGGAATTAAACGGGGTTGAAAATTCATCGGGGTTGAAATTAAACCCCGTAACGGCGTGTTAGGAAGCTGCCGAGCGATTCACGAGCGGGACCTTCCCGGTGGAAGGCATCCACGTCGTCGTCCGCCACCCAAGGCAGCGGGGCCGGAGGTGAGCACCATCCCCACGCCCAGGGACGGGAAATACTCGGAGGCTGAGCACGCCGCGAGCCGCCCCCGCGGCCGTCGCCGATGCCCAAATCCCGCTGGCCACGGGCACTCGCTCGCTTCTCCCCCCGGGAACAGGACGCGGCCGGCCCCGAGGTGGGTTGAAGAGAAGGGATTTGTTCGAGCTGGGGTCCGGGCGAGCCCCCAGCACTCACCTGTTCTTCTCCATCTCGTTGTGCGTCGACCTGGAAGAGAAAGGACACGGCGTTAGCTCCCGGAGGGCAGCGCGGCGCGAGAACGGACAGCACGGCCGGGAGCCGCCCCGGGGGACCCTCAAAACCCCCTGGGACACCCCAACCCCCCCCCGTGGGACCCCAAAACCCCTTCCAGGTGACCCCAAATCCCACTGAGGACC
>NC_048914.1:1408171-1409438 GCF_011077185.1 Oxyura jamaicensis | reverse complement strand
CAAAACCCTCCTGGGGGACCCCAAAACCCCTTCCAGGTGACCCCAAAACCCTCCTGGGGGACCCCAAAACCCCTCGAGGACCCCAAACCCTCGGGGGGGGGGGGGGGGGTTGGGGTCACCTGGAGGGGGTTTTGGGGAACGGCGCGGCGCAGACAGCGCGGACCTGGGGACATCGAACCGGGTGGGAAACGGGCACCGGAGGCTCCATGGCCCAGCCCGACGGAGAATGACCCCAAAGAACGGCCAGAAAGGGGTGGGGATAACCCTAAAAACGGGATTTTAACGGGGCGAGGCTCGGTTTTAGGGACTTCCATGCTACGAGGCCCGGGAGCCCGCAGACATCTCGGTGTCGCGGCTCGGGGCAGGCAGCGCACACCGCCCCAAAAACCCTCCAGCCTCGAGGCTTGGCGGAGAAGGGGAAGCGCCGAGAGAGCGACCGCAGGCCCAGCGCGGCCGCGGGCAGGAAGGGGAAAGTTGCTCCATCCCAACAAAGCCTCGGGGGCTGCTCACGCTCAAGGAAATCCTGAATTGGTGCCGAAAAACACCCAAAAAAAAGCACCCACGGGTGCGCAAACCCCGCACGCTCCGGGGACGCGGACGCTCTCCGTCTCCCGTGGACCTCCTCGTTGTTCTCCTTTCATTAATTAATTAATTTTCTCTTCGGTGGCTTCGTTTTGGGGCCGTTCCGGGTCTGATCCTTTTAGGGTGGGGTCTTTTTGCAAGCACACACCCTAAGGTTATGGGACGGAGCTGGGGGGCTTCGGCTCCTGCTCCCCGCTTCGGGGCTTCGAGCGCCCTCCCGATTCACCCCAAAACGAGGGGGAAAATAAATCATAGTTTAAAAAACCCACAACTGGAGGAAAACGGGGGAAAAACGTGGAAAAAAGAAGTCGTGCCGGCGTCGGTGGCACGCACACAAACCTGCTCAGGACCAGGAAGGCGCCGGCGCCAGCTCAGCACCGCTCCTCCCTGGGCAAACAGCCCCGGGCACGGCCCCGGCGGGGCCGAAGTCCCCGGGGGTGGCCCCGGGCCCCGGCGTGGTGTCACCGCTGGTGACGGGGTCTCGGAGACGCAGCCGGGAGGAGAAAATAGAGGGGAGTTGTTCTGCCGCGCCCCCCCCCAGATTGATTTGGGGTCGCTCCTGGTGGGAAATGTTTTGGGGGAAGGCTCCCGGGAGGGGGTCTGCAAGCAGAAGTGCTCATAAAAAACCCCGGGGGGGGCACGAGGGTCCCCTCCTTTTGGGGCTGACACCCACCTGCAGCCCCCC
>NC_048914.1:1370378-1378171 GCF_011077185.1 Oxyura jamaicensis | reverse complement strand
CCCCCCCCCTCCCCCGGGCACCCCCCCCCCCAGCGGCGGGCGGGCCCCCGGCGCGCGCCGCCACACACCCTCGCGGCTCGGCCAATGGGGAGGCGCGGCGGGAGCCGCGTCACAGGGGGGCCGGGGGAATCCTCAATGAGGCGGCGGGGCGCGCGCGGGCACCGCGGCGCGCGCTCCGGGGGCCGCCTCCGCTCCGCTCCGCTCCGCTCCGCGCCGCGATGATCGCGTCCCATCTGCTCGCGTACTTCTTCACCGAGCTCAGCCATGACCAGGCGCAGAAGGTGGGCCCGGGGGGGGCCCGGGGGGAGAGGGGGGAGCGGGGGGAGTTGGAAAATGTAGGGTTGTGTGCGGGAGGTGGGGTGGGGGGGGGGTAGGTGGAAGCGTGGAGGGGGAGAGAGAAAGGGGGGGAGGAAATGTGTGTGGAAGGGGGGAGGAAAAAAGTATGTGTATATAAAGGGGGGAGGAAAAAGTATGTGTGAAGGGGGAGGAAAAATGTAGAGAAAGAGGGAAGAAAAAATGTAGAGAAGGAAGAAAAAATGTAGAGAAAGAGGGAAGGAAAAATGTAGAGAAAGAGGGAAGAAAAAATACATAAAAAGTAGGAAAAAATAAATATTTAAAAAGTAGGAAGAAAATATCTGTGTAAAAAGTAGGAAGAAAAAATATATATGTAAAAGAAAAGAAAAAAATATATATGAAAAGGGCGAAGAAAATATATATATGAAAAGGGAGAAGAAAATATATATAAAGGGAGAAGAAAAAGTATATATATGAAAAGGGGGAAGAAAAAGTATAAAAAGGGGGAAGAAAAAGTATAAAAAGGGGGAAGGAAAAAGTATAAAAAGGGGGAAGGAAAAAATATGTATGAGGGGGGAGAAAAAAGAGAGGAAGAAAAAACATGTAAGGGGGGAGAAAGGAAAAAAAAATATATAAGGGGGGAATATATATAAAGGAGGGGAAAGAAAAGTTATATAAAGGGAGAAAGAAAAGTGCGTGTGAAGGGGAGAAGAAAATTAAAAGGGGAAGAAAGAAAATGTGTATATAAAGGGGGAAGAAAAAGTATATTTGAAGGGGGGAGAAAGTGGGGGGAAAGTTAAGAGTTAAAGAGTTAAAAAGAAAGACAAGGTAAAAAGCAAGGCAAAAAGTGAAAAAGAAAGAAAAGATGGGGGAAAAAGGAGAGGAAGCAAAGAAAAAAAAGGGGGAACCAGAAAAAAAAGGAGCTGAGGGTGAGGGTGGTGTTGCCGGGGCCGCGGGCCCGTGGTGGGCGGGTGGCAGTGTCGCCGTGCGGGACGTGCCGTGGCGGGCCCTGCTTGTCCCCACGTGTCCCCAAGTGTCCCCACGTGGCCCCATGTGTCCCCCCCATGGGCAGGGACTGGGGGGTCCCCCCCGCTCCACTCCCCGTGGGTTTTTTCGCCCGGCCGCCCCACGTGTGGCCCCCGAGCATCCCGCGGGCATCACGGCACCGCCGGCACCGGGGGGCTCGTGGGGACACGGGGAGCCCAGGGGGGCTGGTGGGGAAATGGCCCGGGGGGAATTAAACCCCCCTTAATTAACCACGTGGAAATAGAGCCAGCCTTAATTTCCGACCCCCCCGCCCCCAAGGACCGCGGCGTGCTCTTGGACTGCGATCGCAAGCGGAGGCGTCCCGGTGGTGCACGGCGCGTGTTCGGCACCGGCACCTCGGAGCACCGCGAGCGGCGATGCCGCCGCGCCCGTCCTTTGTTTGGCCGGGGCGGGCGGTCAGGCTGCGAGAAGCCCTCATGAAATTAAAGATTTGGGGCAAAAAAATCACCTCCGGGGCCGTGGGTACGGGGCTCCCCTGCTGGGGGGTGCCCGGGGGGGTTCGGTCACCGCGTCCCGAGCTGGGGCTGAGGTTCCCGTGGAAGCTGGTGGGATTTTTGGGAAATGAAAATGAAGCGGCGGCGAAAGCGCCCGGCCGCGGAGAGCCCCAGCTTCCTCGCTCCCGTCTCGGAAGGCGGAGAGGACGTGCGGCGAGCGGAGCAGGCAGGGAGAGGCGAAACCCGCCACGCTGGCGGCGGCCCTGGGGCTGCGGGAAATAGGAAGTCAAACAAGGGTGCGGAAAAGAAGAAGCAGAAAAAAAAAAAAAAAAAAATGAAAAAAAAAAAAAAAAGGCACATGCATCGAAATAACTTCCCAGCCGTAAAGAAAGACGGGCTCGTCTTCTCCCTCCACTGGCTGTGTCAAGTGTCGTGGGGTTGTGCAAGCGAGCGAGCCACCGGAGAAGGTTGTGTAACCCGGCGGCAGAAATAGGCCAGCGGGGTGGCCCCGCCGCTGCATTTTCGGCTTCGGGTCAGCTCTCGGGTTCCTGATCGGGAGCCGGGGAGGGCGGCCGGGGGGGGGGTTTGTGGAGCGCCTTCGGCTTCGTTACGCGGCGTGCCCGGGAGCTGCTGCGATTCCCTCTGCTCCCGAGCCCAAACAAAGCGGGTGGTGGAGATTTGGGACAAAACGGCCGCGTCTGGCCCCAAAAAGTAACCAGACCCGCAGCCGGGGTTGTTTTTTAAACAAATTCCGTGTGAATTTGGAGCTCGGCGTGGCTCTCCTGCAGGGGTCTGAGCAGGTGCCCGGCACGGAGGAACGTAGGGGCTGGAATTCTTGGAAAGCTGTGATTTTGTGATTTTTGTAAGTGCCGAACCTAAACCCAAGCCCAGAGGTCAAGCCTGTATTTGGGAAAAGATTTGAGGGCGCTTGCCCAGGGCGTGCTTGGGCCGTGCGCCTTTTTTTGCTCCGAATCAGGCAGAAAAAAGCCTCGGACGTGGGAAGGAAGTGCCCTTTCCCTGCGCCGCGGTTTCTTTCCGCAGCGGGACAAAGGCCTCCCGAACAGCCCCAAAATCGGACTTTTCCTTGCGTTTTTCCTTGAACCCGACCGTCCCCAGGGGTCCGCTTGGTGGCCCCGAACTCCTCGGCTTCGCTCCGGCTGGCCGGGAAGTGTGTCGGGGCCCGAACCCACCTCACCTCCCAGGGGTTGTGCAAACCCCAGTGAGTCTGGGCCGCGTCCTTCGCCGCCCCGGGTTGAAAGTTGCCGCCGCCCGACCGCGTTCCCCGGGGATGTGCCAGGCCCTGGGCTTCCTGGTGCCGGCCTCAGCCCCGTGCCAGCGAGGTGACAGCGGGAGCGGGCGGCTCGTGACTCACCACGAAATAATCGGGCCGGCAGCTTTCCTTCCTCGCCAGTACTTTTCCTTAGAAAGAAGGGAAAAAACGGAGCTCAGGTTCATTTTACTCCCATTTTCTGGCCCCGTCCGGCGGCAGGTTTCGCCCCCTCCCCTTTATCCTTTGCTATAATAAATTAATTTTATGCCGCTCCTTTCGCCCCGGCTCCCCCCTTTTTTTTTTTTTTTTTGTTAATTTGCAGCCGTGGGAGGGGCCCGCCGGGATTGCAGGTTCCTGGAAGCCATCCTGCGGCTTCTCCTCGTCCCGGCAAGGTCAGCGGCGGGACGGACGGACGGAGGGACGGACAGACAGACAGCCTGCCCGGCCTCCGTCACCCTTCGGCCGTCCCGAGCCTCCTCCCGTTTGCCTCGGGATGTGACTCAGTTTCCCCACCCTGTCAGGCTGCTCCCAGCCTTCGCATCCCCCTTTTTTTTGGGGGGCAGCCCCCGAAGGGGTGGGCTCAGATGGTTCAAAACGGGAGAGGGGTGCTGGAAGGGAGGAGGGTGCGCCTAGGGTGGGTGATCCACGGCCGGCTCCTGGCTGGAGGGCGGTGGGAGCAGCCCAATTTCAGGGCATCGAGCTGGAAACGGGGCCATTTTGGGGTTCAAATGCTTTTTCTGGGGGGCTGCCCCTTTGGGTGGGGTTGGCGGGGGGGGGGGATGCATGAGGACGGGTCCCCGTTCGCCGGCTCCCGGTGACGCAGGGGGCTGAGGAACGGGCGCCCTGCTCCTCCTGCGGGGCAGGATTCGGCCGAGGGCTGGGAGGAACCGGCCGAGCAGGAAAGGTTCTGAGTCACGGCGGCTGGAAATGACTCGGGGCTTGTGTCATCGGGGGCTTGGCCCCCCGGGGGGGGGTCACACGGGGTTGAATTCGGCAGGCAGGGAGCGGGCGAGGGACGCGGGTGCCGCCGGGGTCAGGGGGTGGGCGCAGCGTCAGCCCCCCGAGGCGGGGGGCTCGGGGACGGGCAGCATTTGGAGAAAGGTCGGCGTCTGCCAAAGGTCGTGGTTGTGTCAAAGCTGGGGCAGGAATCCGTTAATTTCAGGAAAAGGGAATTTATTAATTTCAGGAAAAGGGAATTTATTAATTTCAGGAAAAGGGAATTCATTAATTTCAGGAAAAGGGAATTTATTAATTTCAGGACAAGGGAACGTCGGGAGGAGGCCAGGGGAGGGCTGGAGGCGCGCGCTTGTAGTTTTTAGGAGCACTCCCTTGGCCCAGCTCTGCTCATCAAGGCACTGAAGCCCCCTCCCAACTGGGCCGTGTTTTCCATCCTAACAAATATTTGACTCTCCGTTGCCAAAAAGGCAAAGAATCCCCCCAGCACGCCGCCGGCCCCTCGTGGCATCTCGCCATCCCCCGCGAATCCTCCTGGTACGGCTGCGTCCGGCTGGAAACCGGAGGGGACCGACCCCGTGGCGCTTTATTTTGGGGGGAAAAAAAGCCTGAAACGGCAAAGGGGCACGGCTGCCAGCACCACGCGGGGGCTGCAGGAGCACGAAGCGCCCCGGCCGTCCCTGCGGCGCTGCAGGAAGCGGTGGAGCTCGCCGGAAGCCGTAATCGCGCTGCTATTGCCACCCTCGAGCAGTGCCGGCCCCGCCGCCACGAGTTGCAGAGCGTCCTTTTCCTTTTCCCCCCTCTCTTTTTGGGGCGTCCCAACCCAAATCGCTGCCCGCGCGCCCGGGCAGGGTCCGAGCACCGGGGAGCTTTCCCTGAACTGGAAGGAAATTGTTCCTGCTTGTGTGTTCGCAGCTCCAAACCCTTAGGGACACCCCGGTGGGAACATCTGGAGGATTAGGAGAAAAAAAAATCAGAAAACGTCATCGTCCGGCCAGCTCACGGAGCTGCAACACCCCAAGCCATCCAGACCTTCCCCCGCAGCTCGAGCTCTCCTCCTCCCTCAGAGCATGGAGGGAGGGCAGCAGAGCCTCCTGCCCATCCCGTCCTCCACCTCCCAGTTTGTACCAGCAGGGAAGGCGTGCTGGGACCAGTGACCCCATTGATTTGAGGCTGGGTCCCGTCGTGTTCCCCAGCCCTGGGTCAGGACCGGCTGCGCGTGGGTGCCCGGACCCGGGGAGGTGCCACAGCGGCCGCCCTGACCTGGCTCAGCCTCCAAGTGGGACGGGGTCTACGTTTGTAGGAGAAGATGATCCCAGGTTTAAAGAGCTTCGGGGATTAGAGGAAGGTCACCCTGCGTCTCGCGCCGCCGATTATTCCTGGAGGACATGAGGAACGTGTCCTGCGGAGGGGAGGCGCAACCTCGTGCCCCGCGCCGGGGCGGGGAGCTGGCCTCGGGGGATGCTGAGAAGATCCCAGCTCCGGGATCCTCCCAGGGACGGGAGGGTGCTGGCAGCTTTTTGTGACCCCACGGGGATGAGACCCCATCACACGAGGTCCAAGGGCAGGACGGGAGAGGGACTTGCACCGTGGTGCTGCCCTTCAGGAGCGATGCCGCAAGCACCGGCGGCGTGGTGCTTGCACCGCTGACCGAAAGGAGCTTTCTCAGGACATTTTGCCCCAAAACCATGTCCCCCCCCCCCACTCAGCACATCTTTACCAGGAGCCCCCGAGCCACTTGTGGTAGCAGAAGGCAAGGGGGAAGGTCGGATCCTGCCTCTCCGGAGCCGCAGGCGGCGCGAGGCGCTCCCAAAGGAGCAGGGCGGTGGTTGGGGAAAGGCGCCCGCAGCCCAGCAGAGCGCGGTCCCGTGGGCTTGGGCCACCCGGCCCGGCTCGGTGCCATCGACCCACGGCCGCCGGGGAGGTCCCAGAGGGAATTTCATGGAGGAGGCAGCGGGCGGAGGCGAGCGGCCGCAACCCCAGCCCTGCTCCGTGGGCAGCAGTCGGGGAAAGCAAACGGGAGGGGAAGCAGCGGGCGTCTGTCTGCCATCCTGCTCCCCGGGTGGGTGTCGCATCCTGGCCAGAAACCCCCAGGAGGACGCGAGGAAGGAGGCTGGACCCACCGCCTACCGCTCCAAGCCCCTTCAGCGGGGTTCAGGCTCCCAAATTTTGGAGGGAGGGGACCCCGAGCAGCCCCGAGAGAGCCCCGGGCAGGCGGGGGAGCAGGGCAGCGAGGGCAGCGCTCGTTCCGCGCCCGCAAAACGCCAATTTCCGCCATGAGGAGGAATAAAAGGCACGCCAGATTCGGGGTGACCCCGTGGTACGTGCCTGCAGACAGGTGAGCAGCTGGGTGGGGTTCTCCTCCGGCTTCGCCGGGCTTGCAGCTGCCCTTTAATTAACGTTAAGTGAAGTTAATTGCGACGGGGCACAGCTCGGGAGCTGGCGGTCCGTCTGTCTGTCCGCCTCTCCGCTTGCCGGCCCTGCCCGGCTCACGGACGGGAGCGCGCCCGGCGCCTGCGGCTGGCACGGGGTCAGGATTTTCCCTTCGTCCTCCCAAGGGGAGCGCGAGGTGCTTCGATGCCGCTCGTAGGGGCAGCCGGGCACCTGGCTCCGGGCGTTTGCTGCAGGGTGCCAAGCAGCTGCCAGCGCCGAAACCCTTTGTAAGGGCTCCCCAGCAGGGAGCGAGCGACCAGCACAGCAAGGAAATGAAATAAAGGGGGTGAATAAATAACAGCAGCCTACGCAGAGCGGGTTGAGGTCTGAGTCCCAGCCCTCCTCTGCTCCACGGCCCCGGGACTTGACTCGGGGGCAGAATCCGGCCCCCGCTGCTGCCGCAATGTGGCTGGGGGCTGCGGGGGAAGGGGCCGGGAGGATGCTCGGGGTTTGGCTCTCCCGCATCCCCGTCTGGTGATGCTGCAAAGGGCACGGGGCACGATTACGTGACCCCGAGGTGTTCAGGAAGATGTGCCGGGGCCGTGGCGAGCGTCACCTGCATGCAGAGAAGCTGCTGCAGCAGCATGGTCCCAGCTGTCCCCTGGCACGGGTGACCTGCTCTTGCTGGCAGTGATTCCTCTGGCCACGGGGTTCGTGCCCGGGTCCCCCCGGGTCCCGCTCACCTCCTGCCCTCTCGGCACCTTTCAGGTGGACAAGTACCTCTACCACATGCGGCTCTCCGAGGAGACCCTCCAGGAGGTGTCCGAGCGCTTCCGCAAGGAGATGGAGAAAGGGCTGGGAGCTGACACCAACCCCACCGCCTCGGTGAAGATGCTGCCCTCCTTCGTGAGGTCCACCCCAGACGGCACAGGTACGGGAACGGCTGGGGAAACTGGTTGGGGAAACGGCTCCCCCTGCACCGAGCAGGGCCAGCTGTCCCCAGCGAGGTGGCCCTGGAGGTGCCACCACGTGCCAGGGGCCACTCGTCCTCGCAGTGCTGCAGGAACGGGGCTGGCGTTGCCCAAAGGGAGGTTCCGCTTGTGCCGGGGGGTGCTTGGCACGGGACGGGGACCCGAGGGGCTCCCAGCTCATGGCAGCGTGGGTCGGGGTGGGAGGCAGCCCTCACGTGCCCGTCCTGGCAGGACGAGGCTGTCACGGGTCCGGCTCATCGCATTTCATCAGCGCTGGAGGCGGCTGTGCTGCCAGACGGCCCTGAACGCCGTGGGGACCGCGTGAGAAGGCACTGGGGAGGCTCGGGGCCTCACAATGCGCCTTTCTGCACGCTGCCACGTGCCTCCGGCCTCCCGGCAGGGACCAGACCCCGCTCGGCCAGGAGATGGAGCACGCTCCTGGCCAGGCAC
>NC_048914.1:1337120-1370368 GCF_011077185.1 Oxyura jamaicensis | reverse complement strand
GGGGGTGTCTGCAGCTCTCGGGTCCCCGGGGAGCCACGAGGAGCATCAGGAGCCGGCCGCGTGCCAGCCCGCACCCCGGTGCCGCCGACAGCTGGACCTGGCCGCCTGCCCCGGGATTGAGATTTAGATCTCTTTAAATATTTGAGAATGCCTTAATTACAGGGATAGCCCCAATCCTGCCCCCGGCTACGTGAACAACGGCAGCCAAAGGTGATGGGAGCGGCGCGGGAGCGAGCGGGGCGTGTGTGGCGGTGCTCCCCGAGGAGAGGCAGGGCGACGCAGGGAGAGCCTGCGCCCGCTGCTGCTGGCTGCACGAGCAAAACCTTTACCATAAAAACCCCCCAAAAAAACAATTTTCCACCAGGATTTCGCTCCCAGAGCAAGCCAGCATCATCGCCACCGCTCTTGGGTGGCAGTCTAGGGTGACAAGGGGCACGTTGCTGCACGAAGGGATGCAGTTTTCCATTTTTTTTTTTTAATTTTATTTATTTTTGAGGCTCCCAGGGCTCTGCACCGTCCTCCTGCAAAGCGTCCTTGCCCTTCCTGCCTCCCTGTGCTCCCGCACAGAGTCTCTGCTGTCGGATTACGCCGGCTGATGCCCGCTGGATGAGATGGGCTTACACAAACACAAGGTCGTGCCCGCAGGAGACGCAGGGCGAGGGCACGGCGGTGCTCAGACGCCCCCAGCATCCCACTGGCAGCTGCCGGAGGCAGCAAACAGCCCCCAGAAAAAAATAGCATGGCACACCCCGATGCATCCACAGCCCCCCCATGCTCCCAGTGCTGAGCTGCTGCCACCCCGATGGAAGGGGGTTTTGGATCCCAGGCTACCCCGCTGGAAGGGGAGTTCAGGTCCCAGGTCACCCCGACGGGAAGGGGACTTCAGACACCATCCTTTTGACCCCTCGAGGTCCAGAAAGGACCCGGAGCCACCAAACCCCGAGGCTCCTGGGCAAGGTGATCGCTTTTCCCGGCCCCAGCCCGGCCAGAAATCATTTCCAAGCAGGGCAGAGCGCCCTGCCCGCTTAGCTAACAGCCCGAGCACTTCCTTCCAGGCAGCACGGGTGTGTTTCAAGGAATTAAACGCTGGTCTTCGGGGCTGAGAGCAAACTGCCTGGAATCGGAGCTCGGCGTTCGCCTTCCTGTTTGGTCGGGGAGCTCGGCATCGCCGCCCGCCCCTTATCGCATAAGCAGGCCCTAATCTGAGGCAGGACGTGGCTGCGATGTTTGCAAACCCAGTCCACCGTCAAGCCCAGATCCTGGAACTTGGCAGGAGAGAAATTCCCCGGTTTTCCTTTTTTTTTCCCTGCCTTTTTTCTTCTTCCTGCAGAGCCAAGCGCCGCTCACACCTCTCTGGCTTGCAGCCAGCGTTTTGTACCCTGGGGCCCGTGGGCACGTCCCGTCGTTGCTTTGTGGTGATGGCTGCTGTCTGTAGGGTCGAGGAGAGGCTGCTTCGGGCCTCCCACGGGAGGTTGGACCCGGGCAGGACGAGGGGACAGCCCTGTCCTTGCTCTTTGTCCTCTGGGGAAGGGAAAAAGCACGGCGTGGGGCTGCCCCCCCCATGAAAAGGGGTCCGCAGGGCTGAAGTGCCCTAACGCTGTGCTGCAAAAAGGAAACCTGCTGCGAAAACCCATCCGAGGGGGCCGTGGGGAAGGGAAGGGGGAGACCCCACCGTGGGCAGGACCTGGGGTACCTCTGGGACCCCCCCCCAGCTGTGGGGCTGCAGCCCCGGCCCCGAGCCGTGCCGAGGTTTATCCGAGGGTGCTTGGAGCTGGCGGCTCTCCTGGGGTGCCTGCGCTGCTCCAGGGGTGAAGCGAGGGCCGTGCAGAGCCCCTGCAGGCCCCGTTCTCGGTAAAAGAGCAAGAAACCACCCCAGAATCAGCCTGAGCACTTGGCTTGGAGCAGGGGCCGGTGGCAGGACCCCACCTTGCAGCCCAGCAGCCCCCGAGCCCCCCAGACCTCCCCGTTCCCTCATCCAAAGCTGCCCGACACCACCGCCTCAGGACCGCCGTCCGATTTCTGTTCGCCGCCTTCCTGCGGAGGGACGACCGCTCCTTGGGACACCCCTGGTTAAGAAGGCCCCGTGAAGCCACTTCCAGGCCACCCTTGGGGTCTGTCACCGCCTGCGGTGCCCGGCCGAGCGGTGCCGGCCGCCCGCTCCCCCTGGAATACCAATAAACCACGCTTTTTGTTCCAGCCGCAGCCCCTTTGTAAAAGCAGGGCCGGGCACAATGCGGCCCCCGGGCGCTGTAATCTGCCCGGGGCAGCCAGCGCAGCACATTTAAATGTGTGCAGCAACCAAACAGTGCTGATGGAGGGCTTTCCCCCAGCCCTCTCCCCCTGCACCGCTAGGGTTTTGAAACAGCCGGCGCTTTTCCCGCACCCCCAGGTCTCAGTTGATCCCAAATCCGTCAGCGAGCTGCCGTAGTGCTTGGTAAAATGGGGGAAAAAAATCACAAAGCGTGGGGCAGCCAGCTGTGGGACAGCCCTGAGCAGTGTCCCCCCCCCCATAGCAAAGTTTTAGCCAGGCTCGAGGAAGGAGAGCGCGGCGTGGTCCAGCCTCGGAGCAGGGCTTTGGTCACTGGGGCTGGGGACCTGGGAGCTTTCCCGGGGTCCCTGCACCAAAGGATCGGGGACAGTCTGGTGCCACCTCCCTTATGGCACTGCTTTGGGGTCTTCCCCGCGAACGGCATCATTTCTGGGTGGTGTTCTGGGCATCGGCTTGCCTGGATGGGGCTGCTCAGGGTTCCTCCTGCAGAGCCCCCAGTCCTGCTTCCACCACGACCAGCGCTCTCCTGGACAAGGGGTCAGGATACGTCCCACCTCGTCCCGGGGCTCCGTCCCAGACCCTGCCCCACATCTGGGGAGGGGGCAGGATTCCCCCGGGCCAGCCCCGCGTCCCCAGGTTGGGCGTCGTGCTCCGGGATGCTGCCGGAGGGGCCCGGCCCCGTTAACTCCAGGCTCTCTCCTCGCAGAGGACGGCGACTTCTTGGCGCTGGACCTCGGCGGCACCAACTTCCGCGTGCTGCGGGTGAGGGTGTCCGACAACGGCCTGCAGAAGGTGGAGATGGAGAGCCAGATCTACGAAATCCACGAGGACCTCATGCGAGGCAGCGGGGGGCAGGTGGGTGGCAGCCTCCCCTCCTTTACGCCCCAGCCCCTATCTCCTGGGGAGCCCCAGCGCGTGGTGGCTCCGTCCTTTGGAAGGAGCCAGGGTTGCTCCAAGCCACCGAGATGTCTCCTGGGGCTGGGGCTGGTCCCATTGCGGCCTCTCCCTGCTCTGGGCGGCTCCTGCCTCGCTTTGCCCGGAGCTCCAGATCCCTGACACCAGGTCGGGACCGTGCGGGCGTGCTGTGGGGGACAGAGGGTGACACCAACCCCTCCGGCACCCAGAATGAGACCACCGTTCTCATGCACACCCTCAACCTTTCAGCTCTTCGACCACATCGCTGAGTGCCTGGCCAACTTCATGGAGAAGCTGAAAATCAAGGACAAGAAGCTGCCCCTTGGCTTCACCTTCTCTTTCCCGTGTCACCAGACCAAGCTGGACGAGGTGGGTGACGGGATCCGCTCCGCCTTTCATTCTGCCCCAAATCGGAACCGTTTCGGTTGCAAAAAAAACCCTTTGAGATCATCCCCACCGCTAAACCCCAGCGCTTTGGGATGCGCAGGGCTCGGGGGGGCAGGGGGGGTGATGCTGAGCCGTCCCCCCGCGCAGCCGGCGCTCGGCGAAGCAGCAGCAGCCCCGAGCGCTGCACAGCACGGACGTGCCGAGCATCACATCCGCGCCCGCGACCTCGCTGCGAGCCCCGAGGCACGTGGCTCTGCTCCGCTCGTCACGTGCCGCCGTCTCCTGCTCCCGGGGGCTTTTTTTAACTCACTCGCCACGGTCAGGGGTTGGGTCCGGGCAGCTCCACGCTGCCCCGGCAGCAGGGCACGACTTCTGCACCGGGGATGTGGTGGTGGCAATGGGGAAGGACGTCTGCTTCCCTCGCGGGGGCAGCGAGGGCTGTAAAAGGGATAAGTCACTGAGGGAGGAAGCGTCGGCCCCGCGGTCGCACCCGGTTCGTTGCACTCTGTGCCTCGGTTTCCCCTCCATAAAGCAGGCGGCTGTTTGGCTGCCTCTTGCCAAAGCACCCCCAGCTCTTGGGCTGAAAATTTGCCACCTTGGTTCTGGGTGACAGGGACAGCTCTGCCGTCCCCAAGCGGGGACAGTCCCGGTGCCTGTGCCGGTGGGGCGGCGAGATGCGTCCCGTAGCACACGGATCCGCGAATCCGCTGCGTGCGTCGGGGCTGGTTCTGCTCCAGGGCTCCATGAACCCAGCCGCCGAGGTCACGTTCCCAGCAGGAGGGAGCGAGTGACTCACGGGCCCGTGGCCATAAACCGGGATGCGGAAACCGTTGCTGATGCAATGGCTCGCAGGAGATAACAGGGAGGGAACGCCGCCTGCAGCGCTGTCTGTCTGTCCGTCCGGGCGCTGGGCCGGGTGATTTGGGGACCCCGAGGCGCGTGGGTCCCGCTGAGCTCTGGTTCTTGCTGTCCCTGCGCAGAGCATCCTCGTCACCTGGACGAAGGGGTTCAAGTGCAGCAGCGTGGAGGGGAAGGACGTGGTGTCCCTGCTGCGCAAGGCCATCAAGAAGCGAGGGGTAAGGAGCCACGCAGGTCCCGCGGGGATGGGGCGGGGGGCGCGTGGGGTTTGCGGAGGTGCCGTGATCGGGTTCGGCGGCGCTCAGCCTCCTCTCCTCCGTTTCAGGACTTTGACATAGACATCGTGGCCGTGGTGAACGACACCGTGGGCACCATGATGACCTGCGGCTACGATGACCACAACTGCGAAGTCGGACTCATTGTCGGTGAGCAGCGCTGAGCGGGGAAGAACTCGGGTCCGTCCTGAGCAGCTCCCGAAGGGGATCACGTTCCTTGCGGGTTTGGGGTCTTTTGGGGAGCGAGAAAGGCGGCAGCGACCTTGAAAGCAAACAGCACTGCCTGTTTGTTCTTCTGTGTGAACCAAGGAGGCGGTTTAGTGTTTTGTATGGTGCAAATTACGGAGAATAAGGGGAACCCGGCACCCTTTGTCACCTCCGCGTGACCGAGTCCCCACGCCTGGTTCAGGTACTGGCACCAACGCCTGCTACATGGAGGAGATGCGGCACATCGACCTGGTGGAAGGGGACGAGGGCAGGATGTGCATCAACATGGAGTGGGGCGCCTTCGGCGACGACGGCGCGCTCAACGACATCAGGACGGAGTTCGACCACGAGATCGACATGGGCTCGCTCAACCCCGGCAAGCAGCTGTAAGCAGGTTCCCGGCCTCCTGGGCTTTGCTCCGCGTTGCTTTGTCCTCCCGTCGTGCTGGCGCTGGGGGACAGACGCGGTCATCCCGGTTACGTGGGTCACGGCGTCCTCCACCCTGCCGGCTTCAGCAGGGGATGGGTCGGAGATTCGGGCTGTGAGCCCCCTAACGCCCGCTTCCCTCGCCGGCCTTCCGCTCGGATGCGCTGATTTGTTTCCTTCCCCCTGCCAGTGGGATAATCAAAAAGCGAACACCACCACCTAATGTTCACAGCCAAGTCCTACAGACTTCCCTGGGTACCAGCCCAGCTGGCAGCAGCGGTGGGATTAAGGGGAATCTCTGCCCCTCAGGTAGCCCTAAGCAGGGGGACGCCCATCAACGTGCCTTTAATTTCTTGGTGATGGGATAAAATACGGAAAAAGACACCGGGGTTGTGCCTGGGAGGCTGCGGTGTCACAGCCGAGGGTGTAAGGCCAGCCTGGCCTTGGTTCTTGCAGGGGCACAGGCACACCACGGCCTTGAATAGCTCAGATCTACCCTCCTGTTGGGGTACCAGCCGATTTTTGCGTGCCTGCTGGTGGCCACCTCTGGTACCCAAACAAATGCATCTGGTGCTCGCCCCTTTGGCAGGTTCGAGAAGATGATCAGCGGCATGTACATGGGAGAGCTGGTCCGGCTCATCCTGGTGAAGATGGCCAAGGAGGGGCTCTTGTTCCGGGGGAAGCTCACGTCAGACCTGCGCACTACCGGCCACTTCGAGACCAGATACGTCTCCGCTATCGAGAAGTAAGTAGGGTCTGGGTGGTTTTTTTTGGAGGTCCCAGCACCTCCTGACACCTACACTGGGGGAAACCGGACCAATCGGGCCAACTGGGACACCTCAGGTGGCGAAAGCAGGATTTCTAGGCATGAATCCCTTCTGTTTTGTCTGTCCAGGGAGAAAGAAGGGCTGCAGAAAGCCCACGAGATCCTCACCAAGCTGGGCCTGGAGCCGTCCCACGAGGACTGCCTGGCCACCCACCGCATCTGCCAGATCGTCTCCACCCGCTCGGCCAACCTGTGCGGGGCCACCCTGGCCGCCGTGCTGCGGCGCATCAAGGAGAACAAGGGCGTGGACCGGCTGCGCTCCACGGTCGGCGTGGACGGCTCCGTCTACAAGAAGCATCCCCAGTAAGTCCACGAAGCGTCGGCGGGAGGCCGGTGGGGACCCAAATCCGTTTGGATCCCAAATCCTCCTCGTTTGCCATCCCAGAGGTTGATGTGACCCGTGGTGGCTCACTCGGGTCCTCTTCTTCCTCCTCCTCCGTAGCTTTGCCCGGCGCCTCCATAAGACGGTGCGGAAGCTGCTGCCCGACTGCGAGATCCGCTTCGTGAGGTCGGAAGACGGCAGCGGCAAGGGGGCAGCCATGGTGACGGCCGTGGCCTACAGGCTGGCCGCCCAGCACAAGGCGAGGCAGAAGATCTTGGAGGCGCTCAAACTGAGCCACGAGCAGCTCCTGGAGGTGAAGCGGAGGATGAGGGTGGAGATGGAGAAGGGGCTGGGCAAGGAGACGCACGCCAAGGCCACGGTGAAGATGCTGCCCACCTACGTGTGCTCGACTCCGGATGGGACAGGTGAGGCACCAACCTGCTCGTGTCCTGTGTAGGGCAAGGAGCATCTCGGCTCGAACATCCGAACCACCCAGGAGAGGCTGGGACCTTTGTCCTTCCCTCTGTACCGTGTGAGTGGCACCAAGGGCTTGAGCTTCCAGTACGAGACTGGGAAGTGCCCCCAGGCCAGCCTGCACCCAACACAAAGCTCTGCTCTGGGTGTGCTCGCTCCGCCGCAGGTTTCTCACCGCTCTTGTCCTGGGTTGTGCTCCCAGGTCTGTCTGGGGCTCGGGTGTGCACCTGCCCCTTGGCAAGGAGTCTCCTGAGGTCTGGAGAGACTTCTCCAGCGCCTTCCTGCTTTCCACCTGCAGCTCCTTCCTATCCCATTCCCAACCCATTCCCATCCAGGTCTCGGTTTCTGGGCCTCCCAGGATGAAGGCAGATTGGGGTCAGCCTGTGGGCCATGTCCACGATGCTCCCTGTTGGGGTCTCTCTCCTAATGATTCTCTCCTGGTTTTCAGAAAAAGGCGATTTCCTCGCCCTGGACCTGGGGGGCACAAACTTCCGCGTGCTGCTGGTGCGCGTGCGGAACGGGATGAGGCGCGGCGTGGAGATGCACAACAAGATCTACTCCATCCCGCTGGAGATCATGCAGGGGACGGGCGAGGAGGTGAGGACGGGCTGCTGGAGGCGGAGGGTGCCCTGGGGTGGCAGCAGCAGCAGCTCAGATGGCCAACGCCGGCCGGCCACGGGCTCTGGAAGCACACAAGCAGTGAGAGATGTCTCCAGTTGCGCTCTGTGCTCTGCAAACCACTTTGGGCAGCACTCGGGGATGGGGAGCGTTTCTAGAAGGAGCCAGATGGGCTCTGGGGACACCCTGAGGAGGGAAGTGTCCCCGTGGCACCCGCAGGTTGCTGTCTCGGGTCTGTTGGGCAGGTTGGTGTTCCTCACCGAGGTTGTAACCGCTTCCTCTTTTTTTGTGCACCCAGCTCTTCGACCACATCGTCCACTGCATCTCCGACTTCCTGGAATACATGGGAATGAAGGGCGTTTCGCTCCCGCTGGGGTTCACCTTCTCCTTCCCTTGCAAGCAGACCAGCCTGGATGAGGTACACCCAACCCACCCATCCACGGGCAGACACCTGAGGGTGCCCACCGCGAGCTGGTGGGCCGGGGGTGCCCCCCTCCCTCCCCATTTACCCGGTTCTTCTTCCACCCCAGGGGATTCTCCTCAAGTGGACAAAAGGCTTCAAAGCGACCGGCTGCGAGGGAGAGGATGTGGTGAGCCTGCTGAAGGAGGCCATCCACAGGAGAGAGGTGAGCGGCCGCGCCGCTGAGAAGCCGGCTTCTCACTCCCACATCCCGACTCTCTCTGGCGTCTTTAATTGGGCTGCAAATTAATGGGCTGAGCACGGCTAATGAGTGTCTGAGTCTTAACAACCACCCTTAGTCATCACTAGAGGTTGGATTTTCAGGCCCTGGAGCTAGGAGCCAGCTCCTGGTCAGGAAGGAGCAGACGTCCCCATGAGCTGAGGGGACACCGCTGCCTCCGTGCAGACTGCCCAAAGCTCCTGCCCCGAGGGCTCTTTCTGTTAGGGATGTCCCAGCATGACGCTTCCTCTCTGGTTGCATCTTACTGGAGCTGTTCTGAGCTCCAGGCACCCTCCGGCAGAAGCGTGGGGCCGTAGGAAGCCCACGGGTCCCTTCCCAACCCCGGGAGCAGCGCAGCGAGCTGTGTCCCTCAGCGGTAAGACATGCGACCCCTTCCCTCTAGGAGTTCGACCTAGATGTGGTGGCGGTGGTGAACGACACGGTCGGCACCATGATGACGTGTGGCTATGAAGATCCGTTCTGTGAAGTGGGGCTGATAGTCGGTAAGAGCTGCGGCTTTCTTACGGGGTTCCTCCCCTCACCCTGACCCTGGCCAGGAACCGACGCCTGCTCCCAGCGCCTCCTCTTCTGGGATCTCGTTGAAAAGGGTGTCCGAAGGCTTCTGCCTGGCCTTCACACCTTGCTTTTCACCGTCTGCCCCGGTGACAAATGTTCCTCTCCCCGCAGGCACGGGCAGCAACGCCTGCTACATGGAGGAGATGAGGAACGTGGAGCTGGTGGAAGGCGACGAGGGCAGGATGTGCATCAACATGGAGTGGGGCGCCTTCGGCGACAGCGGGTGTCTGGATGACATACGGACAGAGTTTGACTTGGCCGTGGATGAGCTGTCTCTCAACCCCGGGAAACAAAGGTGTGGGGGGGCTTGGGGGGCTGTGACGAGTGTCCCTTCGCCCCTGGTGTCCCTGTGGGGAGGTGTCGGAAGGTGGAGATGAGGTGTCCAGGAGCAGCTCCGGGTTGCCCCGTCTGCCTCCCGGTGAATCCATCCGGATCCTTCGTGCCCCGAGGTTCAGCCCTGCCCTCTCTGTGCCAGGTTTGAGAAGATGATCAGCGGGATGTACCTGGGGGAGATCGTCCGGAACATCCTGATGGACTTCACCAAGCGAGGGCTGCTCTTCCGCGGACGGATCTCCGAGAGGCTGAAGACCAGAGGGATCTTTGAGACCAAGTTCCTGTCCCAGATAGAAAGGTGAGGACCTGATCCTGGCCTCGCTGCTGCAGGTTGGAGCTTGGGAGGAGTGTTCCCAGGTCTTGCGGGAGAAGCCCCAAGCGCTCCACTCAGCACCAGGGTGCAATACATTGAAAATAATTGGGTAAAATCCAGGGATTTGGGACAGGGAAACTGGGTTTGGGGGGTGGCAACACGGACTCCTCCATCTTCTGCCTGTGAAGCCCCTTGGGTTGGTGCTCCCCGAGCCAGGAGCACCCGGGCTGTGCAGGAGGAGGATGAGGAAGGGGAAGCCACGCATCCATGCTGCCCCCATCTCCTAACGCTGCCCAACCTTCGCGTCCTCCCCAGCGACTGCCTGGCCCTGCTGCAAGTCCGCTCCATCCTCCAGCACCTGGGCCTGGAGAGCACGTGCGACGACAGCATCATCGTGAAGGAGGTGTGCACGGTGGTGGCCCGGCGCGCCGCCCAGCTCTGCGGGGCCGGCATGGCGGCCGTGGTGGACAAGATCCGGGAGAACCGCGGCTTGGACTTCCTCAAGGTGACGGTCGGCGTGGACGGCACGCTCTACAAGCTGCACCCGCAGTGAGTAGCTCGAGGGGGTCATCCGAGGAGATAGGGGCTGGGGAGGGAAGCGGGGGCTTGGCTTGGGAGGCTGCTCCCTAATGGCTGGGGAGCCAGGTCCGGATTGAACCCAACCATGGGTAGGGGGCAGCTAAAACCTCCTCTGGTGAGGCTGGTGAGGGGCTTCTTGGCCTTGGGGGGGGGGCACAGGTGGGGCCAGGTTTGGCTCTGGGCGTGCAATGTGGATTTAACGCATGCCCTCCGCCGCCCTTTCTCTCCCTGCCCGCCTTTCTCCTCAGCCCCCGCAGCAATGGCCGCTGGCGGCCATCTTGTGCGGCCGCGCAGGGCAGCCTTGGGCACATCGTCCTCCCACAGGCCTCACGAGCTCCTTGTCCTTGTCCTTCCCCGCAGCTTCTCCACCGTCATGCACGAGACAGTGAAGCAGCTGTCCCCCAAGTGCGAGGTGACCTTCCTGCAGTCGGAGGATGGCAGCGGCAAGGGCGCGGCGCTCATCACGGCGGTGGCTTGCCGCATCCGGGAGGCCGGCCAGCGGTAGGAGGAGAGAGGTTTGCCGAAGAGCTTGGTTTCATCAAAACCGATTTCCTTCCCCATTCCCTCCCTCCGTACACACACCCCCACACACACACGTGGCCTCCCCTCGCAAGCAGACTCTTAGCTTTACTCAGTCCCTCGGGATGCCGCGGGCGGGACTGGAGACGCGTTGTACAAAACGTTGTCTGGGGCGTTTGGTTGCATGCTGTAAAAACCTCGTGTCGAGTAAAGCTAAAAGTGTCTTCAGCTGTGAACCCATCCCAGCCGCAGCCGACGCCGAGCACCAGCACTCCTCCCCGCGCCTCCTGGCCGCTCACGCGTTCCCTGATGGCAGAAACATTAGAGTAATGCCGACGCTGCATCGTCACTTTACAGTAACCAGTACCTATTTATCTACGTCGTGTGTCCGTGCTGTAGAAAGCAAACCTCTTTCAGATGGAGCTAAAGCCCTCCATTAGTCTTTTACCCTGATCACGGCTGTGTTATTTCCATGAAAGTCATGGCAAGTCTTCGAGCACGGGGTGCGAAACCGCACCGAGAGGCGCCACGTATCTCCGCACGGAGCGGCGAGCGGAGCCCGGCCTGGTGGACCCGAGGTGGCTCCGGTGGAACCGGGGAACCCCGGGGGAGGCAGGGGGCAAGCCCCGCACCCCCACCTCCCACCCGCACCCTACTCGAGCGTGGCCGCGTGCCCCCTGCCCACCGCTAGCACCCGGCCCCGCCGCACGCACGCGTGCGAAGAAGGCGTGCAGAAGCATCCCGGATTTGTGTCCTCGGCCGGCGCGGTGAGTCTTGGCTCATTTTGTCTGTGGAATAGCTCCACGTCTTCCTAGCCATCAGGGGGTACCTGAGTTGGCACGTCGCGCGCCCACGTCTCGAGAGAGTGTACATCTTTTCATGTACCTGGCCTCGGGGGGCGTGCTGCTTAGCTTCCACGTCATGTTAATGTCATTTAAGAATGGTACGGAGTACTTCTTTCCTTTTCTTTCTTTTTAATTTAAAATTTCCTTGGGGTAGACTGGAGAAAAAGAGCCAAATTCTGAGGGTGGTTGTGCAAGAACTTCAGGCATCCTTTGTCCCCGGAGTGAAGGGGGCACCAGAAAGCCAGGGCCGTGCTGCAGGCAGGGGACGAAGGAGCCAACCCTGCTGTCACCCCCAGTTCGTGGCAGCCTCATCCCCTGCCAACACCCAGGGCCTGATCGACGCGGTGCCACCCCAGTGCCCCCGATCAGTGTCACCCCGACGCCACTCGGGGCTGTCACCTCAGCCCCTTCCCAAGGCTGCGTGCACCGTGGTGCAGAGCAGCCCCCGATTTCACCAGCAGGAGAGCCTGGGGGGGGGGGGGGTGAGGGGAACCAGCAGGGGCACGTGTGTTTCTGTAAATATTTAGTGGAAGGTAACGAAATCCAGTGATATACAAAAATAATAATAATGATAATAATAATAATTCCCATGAACAGACCTTCAGTTTGGAGGACAGAGGTTTTTGGGTATTTTTATGTATATTTTTATACTGCTTGGGGTCACCTTATTACCAAAAGTATCTCTTCTATGTTGGGGGGTCGAGTTCAGTAGCACAATTCTAAAGCAAAATTGCTCTTTGGGCATTTTAAATGCTTATTTTTTTATGAGCCTCAAGACAATTATGATGGAATCTGACTGTGTATAGAGGTGATGTAAGAAACCAAGTTTAGTGGAAGTTTTAGAAGCTATTAAATAAATTTTTTAAAGACGCTACAGAAATCCTCTAATCCGATACCAAGCAGTTGTGTGTGATTATTTCCTGAGACGACTGAGGTCTTACCTGCTGAAAACTTGGAACAGAAAGGTCGTTGCCTGCTCCATCGTGCAGAAGGGTGCCGCAGCGGCGGTGTTTTTCACCTCCTAGGGACTTACTCAGCTGTGCCCCTTTGGCGACACGCAGCAGCTTCGTCCGTCTGGGTTAAATTTTCTGCAAGTGTCGTTTTTGGGGACAGGGCGGGGAGGATGGGGACCGCGCACAGCCCTGCGCTCGTGGCCGATTCAGGCTCCGTTGGTCTGATTGTAAGCTCACACCAAAATGTCGCCGTGGCACGTTATGTGAATGTGTTTAAAATGAAGAAGGGAAGCTGAAACTGTAATTATTGACTTGAAGGGAAGATCGAATCTATGTACGGAGAGGGACAGGCTGACCAGCCCGCCTCTCCTCCGGCGAGAAGCGCTGCTCTGTGGACGTAGGATGGCTTTCGTTTTGTTTTGCTTGGTTGTCCCCATTCAGATGCATTTTCCTTGTGCTCCTTCCTGCTGGCATCTCCCATGGCAGGATGCCACCCTTTCCTCCCCAGGGATCGTTCTTGGGGTACTTTGGACAGGGTTTTATTGTTACTGCTTTTTTTATAAGCAACAGAATACCGAGCCTTGCAATTTGCCTCTTCCTTTCTCGGGGCCAAAGGCCGCGTATCATCTCCTGTCACCTGAGGTGGAGGGAGGACCTGAGAGTTCCCGAGGTGCAGAGCTCTGGCCTGGAAGCAGCTGGCAGGGGATAACCCAGAGGGGGTTGTCCTGGGGTGGCCCGGGGCCACGTTGCCTCCCCCCAGGCGATCAGGATGTGCCCAGGCTGTTGGCCAGAGAAAGGAGGGTGACAAGGACTGGGTGCAAAATACCCCAAATCCACGCATCCCCGTGCAACGGGTGCCGTGGTAAAACAGCGACCAAATACACTGGAACCAGGAACCTCGGTGCCCCACCTCACCACGCTCTCCTCCTCTCCTGATAAAGAGGAGGAACCTTCTCTTGGCACATCGCTTCTCTTGCTCTGGCAGAGGAGTGGGCACTGAAGGGGCGACTCCCGGTCACAAGGGAGCTTGGAGCAAGAGGGAATCAAATTAATCACCCGCTGACATCCCTCTCAGGCTGCTCTCTTTCAAACCTGAAACAAAGAAAATGCATCTTAATGCGGACGCTGGCTCCGTGCGGGGCAGGGGGAGTTAAATAAAGCCAAAGACTGTCCGGCTGCTAGCAGAAACGAGTGACTAGATTCACCTGATGTTGTTATTTCGTGTTTACAATATTTATTTTTAGTAATTGACTGCGATGATATTATATATAGGCTTCCTTATTTTTGTACTTTTCATACCGTTTTCCTGAGCGTGGTGTTGTACTTCTCAGCTCCCCTTTGCCACGATTGCTGCTCCTAGTCAGTGACAAATAAAAAAAAGAGAGGAAAAAAAAAAAAAAAAACACCCATTTTCTGGGCTAAGTTGTGCTGTGTTTGGATTTCTGTGCTCCTGCCACTCCGTAGCAACCCCTTGGGAAGGGCGCCTGCACCACCAGCCCCATCCCCGAGCCCTGACCCCTATCCCCTGGGATGAAGGACGGCGCTGGGCAGGGATTTCTTCACCCTGACAGTCCCAACACAGCCAGGAGGGCGGAGGTGGGACCCGGAGACCCGTAGATCAAGGGATGGAGTCATCAATGTCTGGAGAAAGAAATCGACGTGTGTCTCAGGCGAGCTCTTGCCCCATCTCGCCGCCCGCCGGGCGGGCAGGGCAGCGGGTGCAACCAGCCCCGGGAGCCAGCAGGGCGTAGGGGCAGAGCAGGAGCCGGTCCTGCACCTTGCAGCGGGGCAAGCTCTCAGCACAGAGCAGGAGCCCTCGGGCAGCTCAACCCACCAGCCAGGCCTGGAAAAGCAGGTATTTTAACGAACCGGTTCTCTTCCGGCAGTAACGAGCAGCCCAGGTTTCCTCCTGCTGAATCAGTGACGGTTTTAAAAGCTTTTTACTGAAGTGCTCAAGCATCTAAACCCGAAGGTTGATGCTTGAGCAGATTGAAAGCCTTAAAGTTCTTCTGCTCCTGGCCCAAAGGAGTAAGAGAACGCAAGATTAGATGGAGAGGCGCATCCACAGGCTGAGTCTAACAGAAGAATGCAATTCCTGGCACAAAAGGACAGACACCAGCGAGTCTTCCACTTCAAGTCATTTATTGACAAGTTGCCACCTTTCTCCATCTTGCCTAATGATTTCATCCTCGTTATAAAGTACAAATGGTTTTATACGTTAAAAAAATAGGCTACTAAAGAGGCAAAAATTCCCACCTTGAATCCAAAAATCCTGATGTTAAGAATTCAAAACTGTAATAGTCAAACAAAACCCAACACACACGAGAAACAAACACAGCGTACCTCTTGGGCTCGACTCGCTCATCAAACCAACTCAAAGTGAATCCCTTGTTCCCAGCTCTTACTTTGGATCCTGTGACCTTGCTTAACTGATGTGAAGTTTGTGTGAACACATGCTACTCAAAAGGCACTCAAAGGTCACAAGTTCCTGAGCAAAAATGGGATATATTCCCAATGTAACAGTTAAAACAAGTCCCAAAAAAAAAAAAAACAATGTTTAAGAATTGGTATTTGGTTTATGTGAGTACAGGAAGGATTCAGCAGAATCCTAGCTGAAAGCTGCTGCTGTGTAGCAGACCCACACGATGCTTACATTAGGTTATGTTCAGTAGGTGGAAAAAAAAAAAAATTCATTTTTGAGCAAATTAGCAAATTCACATGCTAAAAACCTGAAGAGAAAATTTTGCTGAAACATTAAAAAAGGCGGATAAACGAGAAAGAAAAGCATCTACATGAGATGCAGTAATGGCTTAAAAACCAAGCAGGTCTGAAAATCTGTCCAGTTAAATAACTAACACTGACGGGCATCAACTACAGGGATGTATTTGGCCCTCGTGGATAAGGAAAGGACCAGAAAAGCAAGCTGAATACGGAGCTGGTATTTACAAACCAGTTATTTAAAACCAAACCAAACCAAACCCAGCGCACTAAGCACACGTCCTACAGCGCGTGCTTACAATTGGACAGCTCCGTTAGCGACGCGTCACTCACACAAATTCCCTATTCCCAATTTGGCTCAGTTTTCACCCAGAAAAATGACAAGAGCGGAACGCCTCTCGAACGTGGAATGGCTGTCGTCTGAAGACGCGGAACGGAAACACAAAACGAGTGCAGGGTAACTAGTTTTGGCCTATATCACTTCTGATCTCTTCAGATATGCATAGAGTATACTAAGGCCGTGTCTCATTTGCTACAGTGTAAGGCCTTTTGTTGTCAAAGCTCCGTGCGTCAGCAGGGCATTTAAGGTATAAAGCAGGCATACGGAGCCGTACGAGCGCTGCTGCGTCCCGCTCAACAGGTCTCAGCTTTCCAAGTTTTCCAGCAGCGCCTCGCTGTCCGTCTTCTTCTCCGGCGACGTGTACAAAAAGTTACAGCAGATGTAGAGGGGGAAGATCAGGAGCCTGCTGTCCAGGTTCATTACCACCTGCTCCTGCAGAGCAAACACCAAGGGATGTTTGTACAGCGAGCGAAAGCTTCCCTCAGAAGGAAGTACAAAGAGCACACGAGCTGGATGCTAACAATCCTTCTATAAATTTTAATGACCGCGTGTAAAAAGATCAGAATATTTTAAAAAAATCAAGATAATCATTCCCCTCAGCAGATATTTTATAACGCTAACACTGATAAGATGTTCTCAAAATGGTTGTAAGCCTTTGTCCTTTGTCCCAGTGCTGCCATCCTTCCGCATCAGGCATAACGAAACCGCGCAGAGCGGCCGAGAAGACTTCCAGTAAGCTGGAGACACTTCTGCCACTCGCGGTTTCAGGCGATTTAACAAACCAGGCAATCCTTAAGGGCCCGTTCTGTAAAGCAAACTGGTTTGATGTTTGAATCCTTTTTGTTTTGCTCTAAGAATTGGCTCGGCGGGAGCAAAGTGAGTATATTTTCTTAAGAAAGCTACTCTCTGAGGTTTCTGTTTATTTTTTCTTGCACAGAATAATAAATACCACCCTTGAACAACACACGGACGTCCTTTTAACAGGCTTCAGCTTACAAGTCTCCTTAAATAAACTCCAGATTTGCCTCTAAATAAGCAGCAGTCTGATGCACCCATTATTCAGCAGGGTAATGGCACCGGTGCTGGAAGCCTGGGAAAGCGAGCGGCCACCCGAGCACGACACCAGCAGCAGGTAGTTTCAGCGGCACCATGGGAACTAATCTCATTATAGCAGCACTAATGAAATCCACAATATCCTTCTCTACTTACACTTCCTGCATTAGCTTGATCTTCCACTCCCTATAAAAGCAGCACTTTACATTCCACATCAGCGACAAAAAGAACAACAGCTCTCCAGGAGCACTCTTGACTTCTCAGCATTGTTTTTTTTTTTAATGCCTTGGACTCTGCAATTCAAGTTCAACAGCTCGAAAAATCCACAAACGTACCTGGTCCTTCTCTAGGGTTAGGATCTGATACCCTGTTGTTCTACTGCAAATTATTTTCCCACTGCTGTCAAAAGAGGCCAGACGTAACCTGAGAATACAACAATAGTTACGTCGCTTTGGTTCCCAAACTTTGTTTTCCCAAGGAGACAGAATAACCAACTTGATGGCAGCAAAATCAAACGCAAGCACAGATGGCAAGACCGGGTGGAGGCAACAGGTGTTAGCGCACACCACGGGGCCTGAAGTGTTGGCTGTTACCTGAAGGCTATGTTTCTCCGAGGCTGCAGGCTGACCGACCCGCTGCACGGCTGATTGAGCGTATTCCGCTTGAAAATGATGTAGCGGTTGGTGTACGTGACGAGGAGGTCGAAGCCGAAGTTGAAGCCAGTCCACCGCCAGCAGTACTGAAGGGCAGAAGCAGAGCACAGGGCAGGCTGAGCGCTTGCTACGAGCCTCGTGAACGGCCACCCGAAACATCAGGTGTCAGAGCGAGGACTCGGAGACGAGCTCAGCAGCAGCTGCCTTCCAGACGCGGAAAGCACGCTGCACACACGTATAAAACGCTTCTGTGTCCTCGACACCAGCACCACGGCTCGGCACAGCACGCAGCTGCGGGTCCCGTTCGCACCCAACGCGCTCCCTTGAGCGCGACACCCTCAGGTGCAGTGACTTCAGGCCTTTTCCCTACGAGGCCTTTTCCCCACGAGGCCTTTTCCCTAAAGGCGCGCACAAAGGAACGCACGGGGGTTCTGGCTGGGGCTTTTACACGTCGGCTCTAGAAAGCTTCCTTTTCCACGCCAACAAAGAGGCGTCAGCGAGCAGGGCTCTACTTTAGCCACGTGCGCTTTACGAGTCCCAGATGACAAGTCACGGCAACGTTCCCTCTCCTCGCACGCCGCCAGTTTCTCCAAACATGGGCTTGCTTGCAGCGCACCAGCACAATTAAAACACTAACTCCTTACTCATCTCACACACAACAAGCGTTTTCGGCCTTCTAGGAAGAACAAAGGCATTTCTTTCACCCCCGTTCCACCTTCTTGATGCAGGCTGACAATTCAGACCGACGTGTTTTGCAAATAGCTAACGTGTCTGAGCCATGCCAGCGATGCGCTAAGCCGCACGCCGTACTTACATCACCGTCCTTCGCAAGCTTTCTACCACACCTCATGCTGTTTCCTTCCAGTTCCTCTTTATTTATTTCTTGAGGCCTGCAAGAAAAACACAAACAAGTTCATCTTTAAGGCCAGCGGAACAGCTTTCTTTGTTACTTCAGCATGGGGAAGTTGAAGAGGCCCGAGTGTGAGGGCTGACCCCACAGCAGGGGCGTGCAGGTGACTTCTCGGGGTCCTCTCCCACCCGAGTTACCCCACGAACATCAAACTACCTCAAACCTGCATCACAGACCGGGTTGTTACCGCCCGCTTAGGCAGGGCTTTTGCCAAAGAACTGCTCCAGATGAGGACATTTTGTCGTTGCTCTCCACTCCCCCCTGAAATGCCCTTTCCAAAGGCATTTTTCAACGCCTTGCTAGGCGTACGCACAACCGAGCGCCGCTGTTGGGCAACAGCTGCGAGCTCGGCGCAGCAGCAGCACGATGCAGAAGTGCCCCGAGAGGCATCCCGACCGATTTCCCAAGTGGCTGGTTATGCAACTCGACTAAAAAAAGTTGTCCCTCGGTGCTCGCAGCGCGCTGCAAGCCTCTCGATTCCGTCCTCCCGTACAAACGGGGACTCATCTCGCCCAGCAGCTTCCCGCTGGTGCTCCAACGCCTTTCCTAGCCCCGCAGATCCGACCCAAGGAAAATCAGTCGCGGTTTTCCGGGGGTACGGTACTCGGGGAACGTGAAACACGGTTGGGTGGCTCACCAAATAGACAGCGGCTGCCAGAAAGGCCTGCACTCAGGCTGGTGAAACGCGCCCGAAGTGAGGGCATAAATCCCGACGAGAGGCAACCCCCACACGTTGTAACCCCCCCCCCCCGGTGTCACACAACGTGCCGTCAGCTGCACTTGTCTTCCTACGGGGCGTACACCACAAGAATTCGTGGCCGTAGCTTTTATGAACAAACTTTACCTGTTTCTGTAAAACCTAACCCGGGAAGATCAAGTATTTTAGGAACAAGTTAAGCAAATGAGCCAGTCGTGTCAGCCAAATTCACCCGAGCGCCTCCTGCGTGCTTTTTCCACGTCGTCTGGCTGAACTGGTTACGTAGCTGACCTGAATCCAGCCCCGACGATAAAAGATTTCCTTCTGTTTCATTACTGACAGATTTCAAAAACACTCGCACACAATGTTCAGACAGACATTAGTATTCTCCCCCCCCCCCCCCAGATCCTCAAGCAGCCTCGGAAGATGCAAAGCTTCCAGCTTTAACCACTTCCCCTGGCCTACCGCACGCTTAGCGAGCGGCCAGGTTATTCTGTTTCATTCTTAAACGCTGCCAAAAGCCCAGGGGAGTAGCAACGATCCCAGTTGCGGGCCTGAGATGTCCCTCACAGCTGTCCCGGAACAAAGGTTAAGTTAAAAAAAAAAAACGTGATCCACTCGGGCACAAGGAGGAAACCTCGAGCGGGCACATTTCAAAGGCACAAACTCCAGGGTGATACTCCAGAATTTGAGAATTCTGGAAAAGAGTCAACAATTAACGCTTAGTCCTTCAGAATGCAACCTACCGAAGCAAAGAGGAACGTCTTTTCCTCCCCGTTATCAAGAGCAAGCCCCAGCACGGATTTCAAAGCCCCCTGACCTCGCTGTAGCGGCAGCCTCCGAAGCAGCAGGTGGAATTACGCGGTGAGGTACCAAAACGGGGCCTCGCTCCGGCTCAGCGGGAGCCGGACCTCACGTTTTGTCCGGGTTACCAAGTTTTCCTCCTCACCTCGATGGGAAAAAACACGCCTGAGGCGGGCGGGAGCTGGGGGAGGAAGGGGAGCAGCGCTGGGTCAAAGCGGGGCCTTACGGAACCTTCACTGTCCTCTAGCTCCGGGTGGGATAAACGCCCCGACTATTTGCTTTGACGCAAGGAACACGAGACACCAGACACGCGTCTTTGCCCTCTGAGACGAGTTTTCCCCCACGGGCACCTCACCAGAGCTGTCAGCACGGCTCGCCAGCAGCACAGAGAAGCGGTCGCAGGAGCTCGGGCGAGACTCGGCCTCGGCAGACAGCGCGCAGTCGCGGGGAGCGCTCTGCAGGCACACGTCTCCCTGCCACAGGGCTCCGGAGGGCAGCGTGGTCCAAGACAATCGGCCGTGACTGGCTACGAAACCAACAGCAACCTGGACGCCACCCCAAACCAGCGAGCTGCTCGGAAGCTGAGGTGCACCGAGACGAAACGCTGCGCCTCCCGCCAGCGGGGACCTCGGCGCTGAGCGCCAGAAGGAAAGACTCGGGTGGAAAGGTGCCCGCCCCGGGAGCGCAGCTTTCTCTCCCGGAGATTTGCAGTTTTAGCCATTACAAGCTGCAAAAGAGAAAAGCAGACAAACGAGAAAGCCCTGGCAAAACACCCCGCGCGTTCCGAGAGTCACCCAGATCGCCAGCGCCGCGGCCGAGCGCGGAAGCTCCTCGCTTTGAGCCGCCGGGATCCCCGTCAGCTGCACTTCAGCTCGTGCAAGATCTGCCTTCTCAGCGGCGCGTACCGACGGCCGGCAATCCCCACGGTCACGCTGCCAGCAGCAGAAAGCAGCACGCACAACCTCATCTTGTGGCGGGCGTTTGGCGGCGGTCAGCGCTCAGCCTCGCGTTACCTGAGGTCCCTTATATTGCACGTCAGGGTTTCATGACGTGTTTCCATTTCCTTTCCATCTCCTTCATGAAACGTGTTTCATGAGGCCGGGTTTCACGAGGTGTGTCCGTTTCTTGGCAAGCTGTGGATGTATCCAACAGCAAAAGGCTTCCCGAGACAACAGGCGTATCGGAACTCAGCTACGACCCCCCCTGCCTTCAAGTGCAGGAGCTGAAGAGCCTCACGGCCACGGCCCGCACCGCTTCCTGAAGCTGTTGCCCAAGAACCAATTCTTCAAGATCTTGGCCAAACGACCCCAGCCGGAGTTGTGGGGAGTTGTTACCCCGCTACGTGATTACACGGAACAGAGCTTACGGAAATTCCTCCTGTACAATACACAATTAAGCCACGGGGCTAAAGGGCGAAGGGCCTCAGACCGAAGGCATTTAGGAACAGGGCTGCTGGGGGCTCTGCAGGGAGCCAGGCCGGACCTCCAGCTGCAAAACTCTTCGCAGCTCACAGCCAAACGCATCCAGGCAGCGCCCGCCCTTCGCTTCTGCCACTCCCCCGTCCTCCTGCGTGCAGCTCTGCCAGGCAGCACCGCCACAGACTGCACGGCCTTCGGTTCGCTTCAGGGCTCTGACGCTCTTCAGACTGCGATTAATAAATTAAGCCCAGCTCCGCAATCACGCGTGCTCATCTGAACGGCAACCGCCGGGCTAACAAAATGGCTCGGGGAACACCAACGAGGCCGTTTCTGGGTGTGTGAGAGGCAGTGACACACGTATCGCAGCCTGACCTGACTTCTGTCCTCCACAAAGCGCGCTGAAACCGAGGTGAGAAGACAAGAGGCAGGAGCAAGTGCCCTGCTGCATTTCGCCACCGTTTCGATCTTTGGAAGAGAGCGAGGAACCTGCTCCACGGGGCAAAAAGCAAGCGGAAGGGGAAGAAACGGCTCACGATCCCCCAGAGGGGCGTAACGCAGGCGAAGTCAGCGCGCCTCGCTGCCCAAATCCCACGGGGTCGGGGAGTTACAACGAAACACGGCCACGCGCAGACCTTCGGAGGGCACAGAAGCGCCGCGTGCGCGCCGCTGGCACGTCGTGGAGCTTCCTCGACAGCTGTTGCACCTCGAGGCGCCGGCAGCGGGGAGAGCGAGCGGCCGGACGCCGGAGGGGGAAGGCTGTGAAACGAGAGGGGAACGAGGCGAGCGGGCGGCGAGGCGCCGAGCCCGCGCTCACTGCGCGGCAGAGGCAGGAGCAGAGGTGAGCGTGCAGCCACCCCCCGCACAAACACGAGGTGACAAGCGGCCTTCTGCGCCGAGACGGCCGCTCGCCCCGCGCCACAGCCGCTGGTACGCCTCGCCCGGGGAGCAGAAGAGGAAAGGTGGCTTCTGCACCTGCAGGACCTTTCCTAAAATCACCCTTAAAGCGTAAACTAGACAAGCGTAAACCAACAAAGGAAAAAATAGAGGAAAAAAAGCATCAGCATTTACCTCTAGAGGTGTAATTTACTGCGTAAAGGCCAGGGGTCCGCCGGCCCGAGGAACAGATGGCTCCACAGTGAACAGTTTAAAACCAAAACATCCTTCCCCCCACCCCTCGGTAACGTCAACTCCAACCGCTGAGCACGGCAGAGTTTACACGAGAGGAAGGTTTCCGATTTAAGAAAGAAAGAAAGGAAAGCCTGGAATATACCTACCCAATATCATTGTCTTGTTCTGCTCTGAGCATGGCAAACCACTGCTGTTTGTAAACAGAGGACAGCCATTCTAAAATTAAAAAAACATAAATGAGCTTGGTGGTGTCTTCGGAGCCGGGAGGGGGGGGGGGGGATGTTCACAAACATTTGAAATAGAAACGAGGTTACATTGAACTAATTAAGCTTACGCTCGCTAACTGAGCGGCCTGAGCTAACCCACCAGCGGGAGGGGACGCGTGGCGTTGGCCTCCAGGCAGCAGGGGTACGATCCAGCAGCTACCACCGAGCGGCTCAGCACGGCGCTTGTCTTACCGAGCGCTGGTGACTGCCGGGGAGGAGGCAAGCGGATAGATTTGCTCGGCACGCGAGGTTCTGGCGAGCAGAGGAGCTCGTTAACAAGCCCCGGTTGTCGGGGGTGGAAGGGACCTCGAGAGATCAGCGGGTGCTGCTTCCCCTGAGGCGCCGCCACAGCTCTGCGCCATCTGAGCGAGAGGAAAAGCGAAGAAAAGGGAAAGGAAGCAGCGACTCTTCCCAGACAGCGTGAAAAAGCTGCCAGGAATAAACCTGAATCGGGGCTTTGAGTGCACGGGGAAGGTTTTATCAGCTCAACAACTGCAGCCAAGAGATAAAGCAAAACACAAATGAACAGCTACACAAAAAGGGACCACAGGCACCCAAAAGCACGGTGTGTAAGTTCTTAGTCGAGATAACAAAAGGGGCGGGTACGCAAGGTCACGGACGAGAACAGACTGCAGAGGAAGGACTGCGATGAAAGGAACAGCGAGAGCCACCAGGAGCTTGGTACGAAGCACGTAGCTGATGAGGATGATAAAAGGGGGAAGTGAGATCGCTGCTGAGCTCTCCTTACATGTTCCCAACGAAGTTTTAAGCCAGCCCTCGCCCCGCTAGCTTAAAAAGCCGAGATTTGGGATCAAAAAGTACAACAGAAGGTGTAAAAATGGCTTAAGGAGAACTTCCCAGTGAAGGGACAGAATGAGCGAGCTCAAAGGGAGACAAAACGCGGGAGGCAGGGCAGTTTCCTTCTGTTCTTTAACACACGCACACGCACTGCCCCCGTTTTCCCACTTCATGTTTCGTCTGCAGCTCATCTGCGAGCTCGTAAACACGAGGAGGGAAAGCAGCGCTCAGGAAACGCTCAGACGTGACCAGGTGGAACGGGAGGAGGAAGGTGTCGCTCGGCAGACCCCCGACGGATCGGCTCTTACGTCCCCTCCACGCAAACAAGAACGGACCCCGCTGGGAGCCCGCCGTACGGTACTGCGGCCCCTGCTGCAGCTCCCACGCGCGTGCAGAGCGCAAAGCAGGAGCTGCCCCGTTTCTCTCCACTGCTCACCACGCCGTTTTGTTCTTTCCCTTCCCGAGAACACTGGCCTGGAATAATCTAGGAGGCTCCCACGTCACAACGCGCCGCAGCCAGCAGCTTACAGCACAACCACCCCCGCGCTGCCCGCCAGCTCTCTGCTCCAGAGGGCACCGCCAAGACTTATCCGAGCCTCTTTTTTAACCGATGAGCAGAAGTTCCTCGTCTCGCTACAGGTCTGGGCTGCAAGGAGAGAGATCAACGCATCGCGAGGGCTCGCGAGCACCGAGCCCAGCAGCACGGCTTCACGGCGCCCGCAGAGAGCTCCAGGCTTTGTCGTCCTGCCCTCCCGTGCTCCCAGCTCCCTTGGAATTCAGGCTTTTTTTTTGTTGGGTCCTTAAATTAATAATCAGAGGTAGAGCAAACACCGGATACCGCACTAACCACACGCTCAGCTGCCTTTCCCTCCGGGCGACTGCCAAGCGTCCGAGCCCCTGCTGCAGCGCTTATCACAGCTCAGCCCTGAAAGCGTAAACATTTTGTTCTTCCCTGCGACCAAGCGAAAATTGCTCCCTGCTTTTCATTAGGCACAGGCAATCGGCTTCGCGACTGCAATTAAAGCGGTAACGATTTAGGGATCGCTCTTGCTTCGACGTGCACGGGAAGCTGGCTGCTGGTTTTGCGTGGGGACGGTTACTGATCCCCAGAAGAACGTTAAGGAGAGGCTGAGCACTGCCATTCTGGGACACGCTAACAGCAACACGAAGAGAAGGGATTCCAGCAGCACATTTCTGGTTGTTTTTGGTTTTTTTCCTGGTTTTCCTTCTTACTCACAAGCCGGCAGAGCCACGCGAGTGGTCGGCAATTCTGCCGTGTCATCAGTAAAGCAGGCGAGGCTTTACAGGGTCGTCGCCCAACGCTGCTTTATTTTTTGTTGCAGAACCAAGATGTTTTGGCACCTGCCTTCCAACCTCGGCCAACATCAACCTGAAGAGCACTCAGCAGGGGGATCCTACTTGCTTCCCAAGTCACTTAGGCGTATCAAACGTCCCGCAGCAGAAGAACAGATCTGTTCTTCGGGTATTTTTGTGTGTAACGCAGAATGTCATCGGTTGCTGCCCCAGCACTGCCCCACCTGCTGGGCAGAAGCGACCAAAGCGTCCCCAGCCCGGCCCCCGGCTCACCGCAGCCCTCTGAAGTGCGCTGCCTCCCCCTGCTGGCCCCAGGACACCTTTTCAGAGGCGTTTGGAGCACGGAGTCGCTCCGTATTTTACTCGGTCAGGTTTCGGGTAAGAGACAAGGCTCTTCCCCACCTCTTACGGGATTAATCCGAGCCAGAACTGGGAGCAGGGAAAGCCAGAGCCTGCAGGCAGCAGCAGATGTCCACATCCACTCCATCGGAGGCTGCCTCCTGAGGGAAGACTGCCAGCAACCGAACCGTCACTGCTGGCAGAAGACAGGGCACAGCGGCACGCGGGAGGCAAACCAGGCAAAGGGACGCTCGCTGCGTCAGCTCCGTGACGAGGAAAGGGTCAAATCGTTTGCGAAGGGTCAAACCCTTTTTGATGAGGCCAGCGGGCTTCACGACAAACACCCCGCCGAGCCCGGTTTGGCACCGAGGTATCGCGGTGCTGCCATCTGTGGAGGCACGAAGGAGGGAGCCAGCCCGAGATGAAATCCTTGCAATTCTACAGCGTAACTGAAAGGCGGGTTAAATATTTACGGGTGGCAAAAGCCCAGGGCTACAAGCACGGGCAGAAAGAACGCGGATGTCGGGAAGGTACAAATAACCAAGAGTGATAAACAGCTCAGTGAAGCGGCCTTAATTGATGCCTGGCACCTGCACCTCCAGACACACCGAGGTGCAGGTGAACGGACAGGCAGAGCGGGGGCAGACACCAAAAAATCAAAGTTGTGTCAAAGAAAGAGGGAAAATAAACCTGTCCGGGAGTTCAGATGCAGAATTTAAGGCTAGGAATCAACTGTAAGAGACCAGAACAAGGATACCAGGAGGCAAATTCCAAGGCAGAGCATCTGAAGGCCACTGCTACAGGGAGCACGTTAAACTGAGGAGAAAAAAGAGAAGTGGGGAGGGCGCAGCTGCTTCACAGGATGAAAGACAGCGGGAGGGTATTTCCGAGTGAGACCCCAGCCTGGCAACTCGTTTCCAGCCTTATTCGCCCGCCAGCAGCCAGGTCTGTGCAGCCTCCAAGAGCAAAACCTGCCTGTGAGCTCAGACTGCAGCAGCAAGGCGAGAGGGGGGCCTTTCGTTGTTCGGTATTTCTTGATGACGTTATCGGCAGGAAGCGACAGCAACACTGACACGGAATTCCACAGGCTTCCAAAAGCACCGGCATCGAGAAACAGGATTTAACTTAGGCCAGGCAAAGCGCAAAAAGGAAAATCCAAGAGCAGAGGAGTTGGCTGTCCTAGCTCCTTTAAAAGTAGCCTGAATTATCTGCTGGCGAGTAGCATTGGCCTTTTGAGATGGGAGAAGCTTGCAGTGTCCTGAGTTTTTGTTTTCATCGCCAGGAATTATTCCAAAACCTATTAAAAACTGCCCAACTCGTTTTAGAAAGACACTGGCTAGAAAACAACCGAGCCACAGCGAGTTTTGCTCTCTTAAAAGGATTTTTCTTTCCACATCTGGGTCTCTGGAGCCACTTAAAGCCTGGTAATGCACCAAGTATTGATTACAGCACATCCTGATAACCTGACAGCCCGGCAGAACACTTACCACACCTACGTACGCGCCTATTAAGACTCTGATGCATGTAAATATTCAGCTTCTGCTGAGTCTGCAGCCACAGTTTAGGCTTTGAAGACCAACCGGGAAGCGCTGAGGCGAGGCAGCGCACCCGGATCTCCCCGGTTACTCCGGGGGAAGGCAGACGAGAAGCGCAGGGAACTCGACCGGCTGGGTGCTCGCTCACCTGAGGGTATGAGGGAGTCTCTCTCGATAATTCGCGCCGATGCCAGGTCGCTGATGATGTACTGCAGCCTCAGGTGTGTGAACACCGACAGGAACGCGTTCCCCTGCTCCGATTCCAGGAATGCAATGTCATCCTCAAAATCTGCAAGGCAGCAGACCCGGGTCACAACTTAAGGACTTTCCAGGTCCTATTTCCGTCTGAGTTTTAATTTATCGACCTGGGAAAGTTACAAGGAGGAGCTGGGGGTGCCCTGGAGGTGCTCAAGGCCAGGCTGGATGGGGCTGGAGGCAGGGGTCGGACAGGATGATCTTTAAGCTCCCTCCCAACCCAAAGCACCCCACGATTTTTGGCCTGCTGGCAGAGAAAAGCCTTCCCAGAGCAAACGGGAAAGGCTGGAGACGGAGGCGGGCCGTCACATTTTATTTCTAACCCACATCTGCAGCAGCCCGAGGCCCCGTCAGCCAATCCACCCGTCCTCACCCTTCCTGCGCTTGGCAAACCAGGCATCAGCTTCGGACAAGAGCTGCTTCAGAGACCCGTTCCAAGAAGGCACTAGCTGAAGGAACATCCACTAGGTGAAACAGACAAACTCAGTAAGCCCACCGGAGAAGAAGCCACGCACTCGTTACCAAAGTGACATCGTCACGGCGCGGCCGTTCCTACGACAGTTTCTGATGCCCCATTTTCCCTGCAGTAAATACCAAAAGGGCTGAAACTGGCCGCTTCGTGAAGCGGCCGCTGCAGGAGCGCATCAACGCCCCAGGCCCCTCGCCGAGTACCTTTTTGAGGGCAGTGTACACGTCCATTTCCACTTGCATTACAAATAGGTTAGAGGAGCTGATCAGCTGCTTCATGAGGCTTATGCTGAAAAAACAAAGAAACACAAGTTCTGTCAGACAGCACAGGGACAAGAAGAGTTAGGTAACAAGCATCAATAGCCTGGGAGGTTATGTGCAGTAAGGTTCACGCTTCGGGAAAAAAAAACGTGTACTTTATCACTGGAAGTTAACTGAAGCCTGAATACCTGAGTTCTTTGAAGAGCTCAACACTCTGGTGAGTCATCAGGTTATTCAAGAGCCATTCAAGGCACCTAGATTAAAAGCAAGGAATGAGTACCTTCGTTTTTTTCCTACACACGCCAACATTTCTGCAACGGTTGCTCGGGCTCCCCGAGATCACGGCACTGGATCAGTTCCCCCCCGGGGTACAGCAAAAGCTAAACTCCAAACTCAAAAACTGCCACAGAAAGCTCCGATTCAGGGCAGAAGGAAGCAGAAGCCCCAACCTCAGCACTCCGCTCCCAACCACGGATTTATCCCTCCCAATTAAGATCAAGCGAACCTCCCGTTTTTAATACCGGAGCGGCTTCGCTCGGAAACGCTCCGTAATCACAAATGCTATTTTCTTGCTACACTGGAGATAAAACAGATCGTCTTTCCTAACACACTCTGGTAAGCAAAGCTTTTACAGCACAGGGGAATCGATCTACTACAACCCACGTTAATTTTAAGGCAGGTGATCGTAGGAGAAACTGGAAAACTAAACAGGGTGAGCGGAGCTCGATTTAGACGGCTTTAAAGGAAATCAGAGCTGACATTTTCCTGGTTGTGACTTCACGCTTCTCATTAGCGGCGCACAAAGCAGCTGGGAGAAAGCAACTTCGTACTTTTTCTTCACGGAGTCTAACCCGTAGGTCCCCGCTGAATTATAATAACCACACACAGTTTTTGCATTAATGGTTTCCTTCATCGTTTCACCGCATTGCTGGATTAAGCCATCCTGCGGAGACAGAAAAAAAAAAAATAACCACAAATATTCGAGGTGTAATTTTCCAAACAGGAAGCGCGAGAGATTACGCAGTACAAGTCTTCATGCCCGAGCTACTGCCCGAGTCACACGCCCCACAGTGACCTGCGCTGCGTTATCTAGATGATGCCCCAGAAAAATAGCTTAAGTTTTTCTCGAGGCTGTCTCACTTGGAAGAACAGCTTGATGAATACCCCCAGGGCAGAACAAACGAGCTGGGAAAGCCTCCTTTAATCTACCTCCAGACAGGATCCCCAAAATCGCACTTAATATTCCAACCCAGTCTCAGCCGCAGCGCTTTGAAACAAAACCAGTGCCCTGTGCTGGGCTTTCTTTTCCACTTATCACACGAGGATTATTCGTTTATCTGGCTGAAACGGAACGTGTGCGCGCGTTACGGGCTGTTTGTCTGAGCGGGGAGCACACAAACGCCGCGCCTTCGATACTTACAAGCTGCAGCATGCAGGCCGCTGCTAGAAGTGCAACTACTCGACTGGGTTTTATCAGCACGTCGTCTCTGTACAGCGAGCCGAAAGCCACCTGGAGAGCTGAAAGAAAGCCCAGCTGTCAAACAAAGGCAGGCCGTTGAACCCGGGGAGCTGAAAGAAGCCTGAAATACGAGCACGGCACTCGAGTGCACGCTCTCTACAACCACTTATCTGCTCTTTAGCTAAAAAGCTAATATTTACCAGCCAAGCGCACACGGCAAACACAAAACACGCCGTTAACTGGTGAAATACGGCCCATTTCGCTATCTCAACAGCATTATCCATCCCAAAATAGCCACCACGTCACGGAGCAATGCGGAGAGCAATAAAAGCAGGTAAGAACCTAAACCTCGCGATCCCTCCGTGCAATCCATCGGCAGCGTTACGCAGAGGTGTTCCTATCACGTTGAACATTTCTCCGCAGCCCTGATAAAACTGCTGCTTCACCCCACGGGAAGCGCGGGAAAACGTTTGGGCGCTCGCCTCTGCCCCCTGCCAGCACTCCGCTCGAGAGCTTTTCAAGAGCTGGCGGACGAGGAGGCGACGTGCTCCGCCGCCGGGGTTCCCACAAGTCACGCACGCTGTTCTCGAGAGCTCCCTGCTGCCCAGACGCCGAGGTGAGCTCCTCAGCCACAGGCAGCGACGTGAGCTCAGCCCTACCGGTGACCCGAATTCACCCCAAAACCCAACGAGCACCGGCCTCCCTCAGGTTCCTGATGGTTTGACATTTATGCGGGTTTGTTTTCATTCTGTGTGTCAGATTCGAGCTTTGTGCTACCCTCGGGTGAAGATAAAAGGCTCCCCCTTACCTTCCACATCAATGTTCTGGTCAGGAATCTCCAGCTCTATGACGTTCATGCTGGATTCTCTCCAGGATCCGCTGAACATACTGGAGAAGTAGCCCGACTACACGAGGGACGAGAGACAAAGACCTCGGGTAAGAGGTTCCGTTCGAATGAAAACGCCCACAGCAGCCCCGGATCCCAAACCGCTCGTGCTTCCCTCTACGCCGAACAAAAGGCACCGGGGGAACATTTCACAAGCTGAAACGTTCCGGCGTACTGGAGAAAAGGGCCACGCGCGATTGCTTTACTTCGGGAAGTGAAAAGGCATCCGGGAAAATTGGACCGCACGGCTACGATCAAAGCAAAGAGCTTCAGAGGGCCAGAAAAGCCACACAAGCATTTCTCCTACAGACCACAGCGCCGATGGGGGCATAATTAGTCCAAGAACCAAGTCCTCAACGTGGGCAACAAAATCCTGCAGGCCTCAGGGAACGCCAGTTTGGGTATTAAAGCCCAAAAAAAAAAAGCATGCAAGACGTACAAATGAACGTACAAGGCCGTAGCCTCATACCAAGGACACAGACACACACACCACTTATGGAGATATACCTTTATGACAAAGCGCAAGGCATAAAAAACTAGAATTTGACTGGTTTCCATCCAAATGGAGTGAAATACACTGCTCTACTAGGGTTCATGACTGGCCTTCTCAGCGGCAGATGCGCGCATCCTGAGATGCTATCGCTCCCTGAAGTTTACCTGAGAGATCAAAAAGATAAAGTCTATTTGTACCGTGCCGCATCCCCTGACCTCGGGACTCAGCGCTTCGGCCCGGGGCAGCAGACAACACCCGATTTTCACCTGAAGGTGGAAATATTCCTACCCCTCCAGCGCGCCCCGCGGCACCACGTTCACATCCAGTCCGCCCTCGCTGCGCCACGCAGCTCCTCGCTTTGGGGTTATTCTTTTAGCAAAGAGCGTAAGGAAAAGGCAACCCTCGATCCTTAGCTGTCAGCCCGGAACTTCAGACACCGGGGAGTGAGGTGCTCGGACACACACAGCCGGCTCGACCGGGCGGGCGAGGAGGCAGCTTCGTTAAGAGTCATTTCCAGAGGTGTTTCCGACCTCCCAAGCTATTTTGCAGGGCCGGAGCGTTGCACTGGGTCTGGCTGGGATGTGAACTCCCCCCGCAGCAGCCCACGCAGTGCTGCGCTCTGCGCTTGGAGCTGGAACAGCAGCGGTACCACGGCTGTGGTGTGGCTGCTGCTGAGCGGTGCTGGCACAGCATCAGGACTCTCTCTGACCCTCCCAGGGGGTGGGCAAAGAAGTGAGAAGGAAACATCAGCAGGGCAGCTGACCTAACCCAACCAGAGGGATATTCCATGCCATGTGGGGTCACACTCGGCAATAAAAGGTGGAAAAAGGAAGAAGAGGGGAGGGGTGGGCTCTTGCTGGGAAACACCGGCTCCGTGCGGTGAGGCCCTGCTTCAAGGACGTGGTCAAGCATCGCCCATTGGTGGGAAGCAGAGAGGAATTGCTTTCCTCTGCACTTCCACATCGCCTTTACTTGGTTTGTGTTGTTATTCCCTTTCCCCCTCCCTCTTCCCCTTTCCCTTTATTCCCTTGAGTTGAACTGTTTAATTAATAATTTCATTGATAATATCTTTCCTCTTTAATTAAACCATCCTTATCTCAACCCGTGAGTTGTTCTTCCCTTTACCTCTTCCCCTCCTCAACTGAGGAAGGGGAGTGAGAGAGCGGTGGTGGCGTTCAGCTGCCTGGCACGGCGTCCCTCCCAAGACAAAGCCAACTTAAAGAGCGCTAACGTGGCCACAGAACCCCTCCTCGCGGGAGCCTCACGTGCGGGAGGCCTCTGCAGAACAACGCCGCCGTTTTCCAAGCCTGGTAAAAGCCCCCGGGGACGCGATCTGAACCAGGCAGAACCAGGACGGCAATTAAAACCACCCGTAATTAGCAAAGGGCTAACCAGCGGCGTGCCTCTCCCGCTTGAGTCTGGCTGCTCAGCCCGCCCACACCCTCCCTTCGGTAGCTGCAGATCAAAAGGGAGCTGGCAATCGAGGCTGTGGCCGCCCCGACAAAGCACGCCCCGTGTTCCATCCAGAGCTCGGGGCTCTCCTCCCTCGTCCGTGCTCTTTAAACCCCCCCCTGACAGGTCCAAAACCAAAGGCGTTGTCCCGCAGGAGCGCAGTGGAACTTCCCCGCCTCGGCTGATGTAAAGATTTGCCGTGCCCGCACCGCGTGTGGTTAAGGCAACCGAAAAAAAGAAGCCAGAATTCCCTCCTGCTGTCGTCTGCGAGGCCGGGAAAGCTGCAGCCAGCCCAAGCGTCCCTCGCGGACACCTCCTCGCGTCCCCGCGCTGCGTTTGGCTGCAGCTAGCAGCCAGGCACACAGGTTTTCCGGAGCTTTTTCTCTTCCGGCTTCAAATAAACTCCTCCCGAGGTCAGACTCCTGCTTTAAAGTCCGTGCCGCAGCCGGGGTGGAGGCTTCCAGACAAAAGCCAAGCTTTGGCCCCGCTCCTGGCCCCGAAAAAGCAAGCGAAGGGAAGCGCCGGGCGGGGAAAAAGGACGCAGAGCTCCACGGGTCGCTCGAGGGCAGCTCGGGAGCCGCGGCTGCGGGTCGCGCCCCGAGGGACGCGGAATCGAGGGGGGTTGCGGGGGGGGGGCTCCACGAACAAACCCCTCCTGGAGGCGCCCTCGCGGGAGAGCCCCAGCCGCTGGTTTAACGGGCGAGAAGGGGTTCTCGGGCCGTCGGGAGGCGCCTGCCGGCAGTTTGCACGCAGGACAGGCCGAGGTGAAAGCAAACGGGTTAAAAAACGAACAGCAGAAGGGAGCTGAGGAAGCTGCTCGGGGACACGGAGCCGCAGCTCCCCGGGGTCGTTTCCCAAAGCCCACCAAAACGTCGGTCGCGCCCACCGCGGGGTGGGAAACACGGGGAAGCAGAAGAAGGGGAGGGAAACCTCCGCCCGTGCGCGCTGCGGGGTTATTTCGGGGGTTATCTGGGCGTTCCTTCATCAGCTCCCGTTGCTGTAGCTCGCGGCGGGGGGCAGGCGGCTCACCTGACACAAATAGATCTTGTGCAAGTTCCACTCCTCCCCCAGCGCGCAGATCTTGATGTCGCTGTTCTCGCCGTTCAGGAACAGCGTCTGGTAGATGTACTTGGAGGTGCTCTTCAGCTTCTTCCTGTTCGGGAAAAGCAAACAGGGGAGGGCTCCCTGCAAACTTTCCGTTGCGCGACAACGCCACGCGGAGCGCTTCACGGCTTGGGCTTCTTTTCCTCCCCAAAAAGCTTGACCCCAGCCCGGTTTGCTCCTGCCCCCAAGTGCTCCCAACCCCCCCACGCCCCCAGCCCTTCTCCCTACCCCCCTCCCCCTTTTTGCACGACCTCCCCGCAGCCTCGCTGCGTCCCCACGCGCCCCACGGCCGCGTCCCCGCAGCCCCAAACCCTGCACCAGCCCCTGCGCCCCCGACCTCCAGGCCCTGCCGCAGAAAAGCCCAGAAAAAATAACTTTAAAAGGCCCCCAGAAGCCCCCTTCCCCCTTAAAAAGCCCCACAGCACCCCCCAAGGGCCCCAGGCTCCTCCCAGATGCCCTGAGCCCCCCCCAAAAGCCCCAGAAGCTCCCTTTAAAAGGCTTGAGTCCCCCCCAACCCCCCCC
>NC_048914.1:1264328-1267120 GCF_011077185.1 Oxyura jamaicensis | reverse complement strand
GTGAACTGGGTACCAGTAAGGAACTGGGGTGCCCACGCGGAGCCTGAACCAGGCACCCCAAAGTGGGGCACCCACATTGACATCCAAGTGCGCACCCCTAACTGGGTGCCCTGACCCTCAGCTGGGCAGGGGGCACCCACAGTGACCTCAAACTGGGCACCCCAAACTGGGACACCCACACTGGCACAGGCTGGGCACCCCTAACCGGGCACCCACGCTGAGCCCTCACTGGCCACCCTGACCCCTAACCGGGCACTGGGCACCCACCCTGAGCCCACCCCCCCGACCTGGGGGGCACCCCCACCTTCCCCTCCCCCTCCCAGGAGGCTTACGTGTAGGGGAAGACGCGGAAATCGGGGTCGGTGCCGGGCACCTGGCGCAGGGTGCCGGTGATGTTTTCAGCCAGGGCGCGGGCGGCCCGCAGCGCCGCCGTGTACTCCTGCGAGGTCCGCAGCGGCCGCTGGTACGCCATGAAGCGCGAGGCTGGGGGGGCAGCGGGCTCAGCCGGGCACCCCGGGGTGCCCCCCGGCCCCTGCCGCCCGCCCCGCACTCACCCATGATGGTGCCTTTGGCGTCCATGCTCACCGCCGTGTCGTAGGCGCCCAGGCCGCTGCGGGGAGGGAGCGACGGGTCACCCGTGGCCGCGCGGAGGGTGCTGAGCCCCCCCCCCCCCCGGGGGCCCGCCGCAGCACCCTGGGGTGGCACCTACCCCTTGGCGCACTGCAGGGTGGGGAGGTCGTGGAGGAACCAGGGCAGGAAGCGCTCGAACTCCTCCACCGTCGGCCGCCGCGTGGCATTCAGGCACTGCCCCAACGCGCAGCTGATGTCGTCTGTGGGCACGGCCGTGGGGACCCAGTGGGAAGCAGGGTAAGCACCCAAGGGTGCCACGGCAGGCACCCCGTGGACCCCCCCCGTGGGAACAAGGGGCACCCAGTGGCACCATGGCAGGCACCCGATGGACCCCGGGGTGGGCAGCTGGGAGGAACCCGGTAGACGCCCAACACACCCCGTGGTGGGCGCCCAAGGGGCACCGCTGCAGGCACCCAGTGGGAATCCAACGGGCACCCAGTGGCACCCAGTGGGCCCCGTGGTGGGCACCCAGTGGGCTCCATCACAGGTCCCCAGTGGGAACTCAATGAGATCCCAATGGAAATTAAATGGGATCCCATGGGGAACTCAGTGGGATCCCAGTGGGAACAACGGGCTCCCAATAGGAACCCAATGGGATCCCAATGGGAACCCACGGGGAGCTCTATGGGATCCCAGGGGGGACTCAATGGGATCCCACTGGGAGCTCAATGGGATCCCAATAGGAAGTCAATGGGCACCCAGTGGGGACTCAATGGGATCCCAGTGGGATCCCAACGGGAACTCAGTGGGATCCCAGTGGGCACCCAATGGGAGTTCAATGGGATCCCAATGGGAACACAATGGGCACTGAATGGGAACCCAATGGGATCCCAAGGGGGACTCAGTGGGATCCCAATAGGAAGACAATGGGCACCCAATGGGGACTCAATGGGATCCCAGTGGGAATTCAATGGGATCCCAATGGGAACTCAATGGGCACCCAATGGGAACTCAATGGGATCCTAATGGGAGCTCAATGGGCGCCCAGTGGCATTCCAATGGACACCCAATGGGAACTTTGTGGGCACCAAATGGGACCCCATAGGCACCCAAAATGGGCTTCATGGTAGGAACCAATGGGCACCATCACAGCTCCCAGGGGACACCATCGCAGCACCCAATGAGAATTCAATGAGCACCCAATGGGCACCATCACAGCACCCAATGAGCACCCAGTGGGCACCATCGCAGCACCCAACAGGCACCCAGTGGGCACCATCACAGCACCCAACGGGCACCCAGTGGGCACCATCACAGCACCCAACGGGCACCCAGTGGGCACCATCACAGCACCCAGTGAGGATCCGATTGATGCTCAATGGACCCCCAGTGGGAGCCCAGTGGCCAGCAGGGCAGGCACCCAATGGCCACCACGGTGTGCACCCAACGGCCACCCCACAGGCACCGCAGGGCTCCCCCCGACGTCCCCCCCAGCCCCCCCAGGGATCACCAGTGCCCACTCACTGCTGGTGGAAGGGCAAAACTGCCCGGTGAGGTTCCCGAAGCGGTGGATGCGGCAGCAGCGGCCGGTGGGGTTGAGCCAGTCGAGGAAATCGTCCACCCAGGAGGTGGCGGGGATGGCGAGGTAGGACCTGGGCAGAGGTGGGGCTGGCAGGGTGCTGGTGGGGCCGTGCCCCGCTGCCCGCCCCACGCCCCGCGCCCCACTCACACGTTGGGGAAGCGCGTGGCGTACTGGATCATCTGCGTCAGCGAGTTGTCGTCGCAGCCGGCGCTGGAGCAGATGCCGTTGGTGCCCTCGGGCGAGGAGAAGTTGTAGCCGCTGGTGGTGACGAAGTAGGTGGGCACCCCCACGGGCAGGTACTGGTTCATGTCGGAGAAGTACTGCAGCATGTACGAGTCCTGGTGGCGGCAGGGGCTGCGCTCAGCAAGGCTGGGGGCGCCCAGCCCTGCCCGCATCCCCAAACAGGGGCTTGGTGTCCCCAAACCAGGGCTTGGTGTCCCCAGGTGTCCCCAAACCAGGGCCATGGCACATCTGCGTGGCCCCACGTCGGGTTGTGCTGTTCCCATACGGGGCCACACTCATCCTGTGCTGTCCCCACGGGGGGCCATGCACGCGGTCACGCCATCCCCGCGTGTCCCCACCCCTGGGCACCCTGCTGTCCCCCCACGTGTCTCTGCCCCGCGGGTGTCACCTCAGGCAT
>NC_048914.1:1263841-1264228 GCF_011077185.1 Oxyura jamaicensis | reverse complement strand
CCCCCCCCATGCGCCCCCAGTCCCCCACTGACCACCAGGGGCCGGATCAGGCGGTGCAGCAGCAGCGGGGTGTAGAAGTGGCTCAGGAAGGGGCGCAGCACCCGCAAGCCCGGCCCCGTGGGACCCCCCTTTTCTGTCCCGCAGCAGCAGCAGATGTCGAAGCGGGCAGCCTAAGGGTGCCACGGGGGTGGGTGGGTGCCCCCGGGCCCCCAAATACCCACAGGAACCCCACGCCAGCCCACTGACACCCTTGGGTAGAGGCACCCCCATGCCCATCCTGGGCACCCACGGGTCCTTCAGGTACCCCATTGGGCACCCCGGGTACCTTCAGGTACCCCGAGGGCACCGCAGTCCCCCTCCCACCCATGGGCACCCCACACCCTCCAG
>NC_048914.1:1255241-1263831 GCF_011077185.1 Oxyura jamaicensis | reverse complement strand
GGGCACCGCAGTCCCCCTCCCACCCATGGGCACCCCACACCCTCCAGTTTGCCCACCCCAGGCACCCAAAGACCCAGGGGTGCCCAGTGCCATCCCCCCCCCACACTGGGCACAGAAGCACCCCGTGCCCACCCGAGGTACCCCAAATACCCACGGGCACCCCCTGCGATGCCCCAAACACCCTTGGACACCCCCCCTGTGCCCATCCTTGCACCCGTGGGTGCCCCGGGGTGCCGTACCTCCTGCCGGCGGGCGTCGAGGGCCAGCAGGGCGACAAAGCCCGACATCTGGAGGAGGAAGTCGAAGGCGATGGCCACGGAGGCCGTGAGGGCGAAGGTGCGGACGGCGGGCATGGAGGAGAGGGAGCCTGCGGGCACCCCGGCGTCAGCGCCCCGGCGACGCCATCGGGGTGCCCCGTGTCCCTGTGGTCCCTTGGGTGCATGATGCCGGGTGCGCCCCTGTCCCCACTCACCCAGGAGGAAGCAGATGACCTCGGAGAGGCTGCACAGCAGCATGCTGGGGGCCACCTGCGCCAGCACCCGCCCGATGTGCTGCTCCCGCGTCTCGCCCACCTCCCGCTGCGACTGCTGCTGGCCGGGACGGGAGGTTGGGGTGCCCGCCCTGCGTACGGGCACCCGGCGGCCTGGGGGTGCTGCCACGTGGACAGCGGGACACCCGCGTGTCCCCCAGGGACCTCCCCGTGTCCCCAGGTCCCACTGGGATCCCAGCCATGTTCCCGGGAGACCCCTGCACCCATGGGTGGCCCCTTGTCCCATGGGGACTTCTCCATGTCTCCCCTGTCCCCAAGCCCCATTGGGATCCCCATCATGACCCTTGGAGACCTCTACACCATGGGTGGCCCTTGGTCCCATGGGGACGTCCCCATGTCCCCAAGCCCCGTTGGGATCCCCGTCATGCCTCTTGGACACCCCTGCACCCATGGGTGCCCCTTTGTCCCATGGGGACCCCTGGAGCTCAGTCATGCCCCCTACATCCCCCTTGGGGACCCCCCACCCAAGGGTGCTTCCATGCTCCATGGGGACCCCAGTGCCCAAAGGACCCCAGAGCCCACCCCCCCGGGGGACCCAAGGCTGCCCCGCAGGGATCCCTGCACCCAGGGGTGTCCCACGGGGACCTCCCCACACCCATGGGTGCTCCCGTGCCCTGCAGGGACCCCCAGCGGCGCCGACCTGGTACTCCTGCACGAAGATGAAGATGTTGTCGGCGCCCACGGCGAGGACGAGGAAGGGCACGACCTCGAGGATGATGAGGGACGAAGGCAGCCCCAGCAGCGCCAGGAAGCCCATGGAGGCGAAGACGGCGCCCAGCACCACGGCGATGCCGCCCAACGCCAGCGTCACCTTCGACTCCACCTGTGGCAGGACGGGGCCGCCCGTTCAGCACCCCGCGAGCACCCTTGGGTGCCGGCACCCTCCCTGACCCCCCCGGCCGTTACCAGCACGCGGCGCCAGGCCGTGTATTCGCCCAGCGCCAGGGCGATGTAGGCGAAGACCACCAGGTAGCTGACGGCGAAGACGGGGATGTCCTCGCCCGTGGTGCGGTTGATCTCGTCCTCCAGCGAGCGCTGCGGGCGCGGGGCGGGTGAGCGGGGGCGCCGGGGCACCCTTGGGTGCCCCCCGCCCCACCGGCCACGCGCCGTTACCTCAGCCATGAAGGAGACGGAGAGGTTCTGGCTGTGGTTGCGCTGGAAGTCGCGGACCAGCTCGAGGAAGCGCTGCTCCCAGCTCAGCACCCACTTGTGCCGCGGGTCGCTCCGCGGGAAGTTGTTGAGGGAGTAGGTGATGATGAGCGCCTCCGCCTGCGTGTACTCGGAGCCTGCGGCACGGCGCGGCACCCGTCGCACCCCACTGCACCCCATCGCACCCCCCAGAGCCCCACTGCACCCCGTTCCTCCCCACCCCTCCCCACGGCTCACCCGGGTAGCCGCCGAGGGCGATGTAGGGGAAGACGGGCCCCCCGTACTGGGCCATGCAGCTCAGCTCCAGCGCCGTGATGTCCTTGAAGGAGAGCGGGGAGCTGGCGGGGACACGGCGCCGGTGAGCGGGGGCTGCGCCCGGTGCCCCCCGCCACCCACAGCCTGCAGGACCGAGTCCTGCTCCCGGCGGGCATCGCCCCGACCCCGCAGCCTGGCGGCGCACGGACACCGCAACACGTCCAGCACCCCACGGCCAGCACCCTGACCCCGCAGACCTGCACCCCAAGAGCAGCTTGCCGTGTCCAGCACCCCACGGTCATCAGCCCGACCCCATAGCTCACCGCCCCACAGCCACCACGCCACAACAACAACCCATAGCCATCACCCCGACCCCACAGCCCAGCACCCCACGAGCACCATGCCACATCCAGCACCCCATGGACATCGTTCTGACCCAATAACCCAGCAACCCATGAGCCTCATGGCACGTCCAGCACACCATGGGCATCACCCTGACCCCATGTTCCAGCACCCCATGAGCACCATGCTGCATCCAGCACCCCACAGACATCACCCCACAGCCCACCACCCCTCAAGCCCCCGCTGTGCCACATCCAGCACCCTACAGGCATCACCCTGACCCCACAGGCATCACCCCGACCCCACAGCCCAGCACCCCACGAGCACATCCAGCACCCCACCAACATAACCCCGACCCTGTAACCCAGCACCCCACAAGCACATTGCCACATCCAGCACCCCACGAGCATCACCCTGACCCCACAGCCGAGCACCGTGCCGTGTCCAGCACCCCCCGGCCATCACCCCGACCCCCCAGCCCCTCACCCCGTGAACCCCACGCCAACATCCATCACCCCCCAGCCGTCACCCCGACCCCACGCAGCGCCCAGCACCCCGCGGGCACCCACTTGACGCAGTAGATGAGGTGATCGTGCCAGTCCACGGTGCCGGTCTCCTTGCCCACGGTCTGGGTGGCCACCATGGCCAGGCGGGTGCGGTTGTTCTGGAAGTACTGCGTCACGCTGTTGATGCAGCAGTCGGCCAGGCTGGGCCCGGAGGGGTTGAGGGGCGCGTAGCAGACGTCCTGCAGCGTCACCTCCCTGCCCTCCTCCTGCACCCAGACGCTCGCCCCCGTCAGCTGCTCCTGCAGCTCCAGCAGCGCCTGCAGCACCTCGGCCGACAGCACCCCGCTGAAGTTCTTGGCGCCCAGCACCACCGAGTCGTAGGCGACCCCCGGGCGCTGGTCCCGCGCCGTCACGATCACCTGGCAGGTGCGCAGGAAGGGCCCGAAGTGCTCGTCGTAAAACGCCTTCTCCTGCCGCGCCTGGCTGCCCGGCGCCGACCACAGCTCCACGGGGTCGGTGGTGAGCCGCAGGGTGGCCATCCCGGCCGACAGCCCGCCCGCCACCACCGCCGCCACCACCAGCACCGGCAGCGGGTGCCCGGCCACCAGCGTGCCCCAGCGGCGGAAAACATCGGCCAGGAAGAGGTGGCTCCAGGTGCCCAACTGCACCGCGCAGCCCTCACGAGGAGCCGGCGCCGCCTTCATCTTCTTCTTCTTCTTCTTCCCGCGGCACATCAAGGCGATGAGGAAGACGAGGGCGAAGAAGCCGAAGAGCAACACGCAGATGACCAGAACGCCGTCGGCGGCGCCCAAGCGGAAAGGCGGCGCGGGGCTGGGCGGCGCGGGCACGGGCGGGCAGGATTCGGCGCAGTCCTGGCAGGAGCAGGGCTGCTGGTCGGAGCTGAGCGCCTCGCTGCAGCCCCACACCCGCTCGTCCAGCGGCTCGATGCCGTCGCCGGGCTGCGTGCCGTTGGGCACCAGCTGGAAGTCGATCTGCAGCGGGGCCAGCCCGTTGTTCTTGTCGCCCTGGAAGTCGAGCCAGCGCTGCGTGGTGCAGAGCCGGGCGCCGTAGATGCCGCACATGGTGTCGATGGCGTAGCCGCCCGTGGCCGGCAGCCGCACGCCCTTGCAGGAGTCGAAGGCGGCGTCGGCGTAGCGCTGGCTGTAGAAGCACTGGTACTCCACCACGGCCTTCTGCGGCACCCCCAGCGCCGTGGTGTGGTTGACCACGCGGGTGACGTTGGTGAAGAGGCTCTGGTCGGGGCTGCAGATGTTGTTGCAGTAGAGGTTGGCGAAGTTGCGGGAGCAGGAGGGGCAGCGGGCCAGCACGGTGCCGGACAGGGCCACGCTGACCTGCAGGGCGGTGAGCTGCAGCAGCGTGCAGCACACCCGCGTCTCGTTGTCCCCGCGCACCAGCTCGGGGCAGACGGAGCGCAGCAGCTGCAGCAGCGCGCCCGTGGCCAGCTGCGCCGGCTGGTTGTACAGGCAGGGCACGTTGGAGGACACCAGCGAGACGTTCACCTCGGGGTTGCGCCCGCAATCACCGTAGAAAGCGCAGTAGCCGGCGCGGTGGATCGGCGTCAGCTCCGGCGCGGCCTGCGGGGCGAGGAGAGGGGCGCGCGGGGGCTCAACCCACGGGGAGCCGGCTCGCTTCGGTGCCCCCATCCTCTCCCAGGAGGTGCCAGGCACCCGGCACCCATGGGCGTCCCCCCGCCGTCACCACCCCTCCGAACCTCACCGCGCTCGGCCGCCCCGAAGCACCTACCAGCGCCAGGAGGGCGCCGAGCACCGCGCCGGCCAGCGCCGGGGACGCTGCCATCGTGGGCAAAAGGGTGCTGGCGGCTTCGCCCGGCCCCTATAAGACCCCGTATCCCTTGGGCGGCTGCTGCCTGTGAGGTCTTCTGGCCTGATGGCACCGAGGCCAATCAGCCGGCGCCGGAGCTGTAAAGGCGCTGTGATCATTAACCCGGATCGATAGCTGCTGTCAGCCGGCGCATCCCGGCGGGGAGGTGCCCCGACGCCTGGGTGCCCCCCTGCCCGAGGGAGTGGGCACCCTGACTCACCGCCGGGGAGTTCTGCAGCAGCACCGTGCCTACGTGGTTTGGCAGGGCTGTACCCACCGGGGACGTCCCCGCGGCTTCACAGGAACACCCAAGGAGGTTGGCGGAGAGGCTGTGCCAGCCCTGGGAAACCCATCCTGCCTGGCACAGGGAGCGGCGGGCACCCCGGGGTGCCGGAGCATGCCCCACGGCATGTGCCTGGTCAGCGAGGGCAAGGAGCAAGGGGATTTGCCTCCCTGCCTGCCCCACGGGCGCTAAAACTGCTTCTGTTAACAGAAACGGGGCTGCCGTGCCCGCCTCAGAGTCCTCTGCCACACCGAGCTGCCAGGAAGGTTCAGGGCCGCCGGGCAGCCTTGGAGAAGCGTCGGCCCCGATAAGAGGCCAAGGCCCCGATAAGAGGCCGAGGCCCCGATAAGAGGCAACGGCGGGCGATACGGGCACCGCGGCGCTGCCACCCGTCTCGCACGCCACGGGCAGGGCCGGGCACCCAGGGCGGGCGGGCGCAGGGCGAACTCGGGCTCCCCGAAGGCGCTGTGCTGGCGGCACGCGGGTGCCAGGCTCCCGGGGACGGCTGCGCACCAGCCCTGGGGACGGATGCCCGCGGGCGGTGGGCACCGCGGCGGTGTCGGGGTGACGGGCGCCTCGGGGGGACGGGGGGGGGGCCCGAAGCTGGCACTGCTGTGTGTGCTGTGCCCTTGGCCCGGTTTACAGCCTTGGTATCGATAAGGGGGGGGCGATAACACGCTGGCACCTTTGTCCCGCATCCCAGGCTTCCCACCCCCGCGTCACCAACCCTCCCCTGTGCCCCTGCCACCGTCACGCAGCCTGCGGGCACCGCGCCGCCCGGCAGGAGGAACACCCCGCCACACGGCTGCCACAGCCCACCGGCACCTTTATTGCGCGCGGCTGCCCGCAGGGGACGGCACGGGGACACCCCATCCGCCGGGGGGGGGGGGGCTGCGGTGGTCCCTGGGCACAGCCCCCGGGGGGGCAGGGGGGGGCTCAGGAGGACTTTGCGGCACGGCGCTTGGCGCGCTGGCGGGCGTACTTGAAGCTCTGCAGTGGGTTGGTCTTGCGGCGCGCCTGGAAGGGCAGAGAAAAGCGGCGTCAGAGCCTAAAAAAGCAGGGGACAGGTGGGTACCCCCCCAGTGCCCGGGGGGGGGGGGACGGGGACACGGCTGTCCCGCACTCACCGTGGGGCCGCGGCCGGCACCGGCGTGGGGCAGCCGCAGCCGCTTGCGCTTCTTCAGGTTGGGCTTGGCGATGCCGCGGAGGCTGGGTGGCACTGTGGGCACGGAGCGGGACACCAGAGGGTGAAGGGCTCCCTGGGGACGCCCCCCCACCCCCCCCCCTTGCACCCCTTATCCCCAGGCCCCCGTTTTGGGGTCTCATGTCCCCACCCTGCCCCTGAAGCCGCTGTGGGGCGCGGGACGTACCCAGGTAGTCGGGGACGTTGCGGAGGTGAGGCTTGACGATGGCGGGGTGCAGCGGCTTGTCGTGGCGCAGGATGTGCAGGTCGCGGGGGTTGTCCTCGAAGTACGTCTGGGGACAGGGAGGGGACAGGGAGGGGACGTCGTGGGGGGGGGGGCTCCCAGCGCCCCGTGCCCACCCCACGCCCCCCCTCGGGATGCCGGGGGGGTACCTTGAGTTTCTCCGAGTTGAGCAGCTCCTCCTTGATCTCCCGCAGCCGAGCCTCCTTCACCGCCTGCTTGGTGACGGAGCGCATGGCGTCCTGGGGGACTTGGGGTCAGAGCCGGGGAGGGGGCACCTCCGCCACCAGCCCCCCGTCCCCACCCGCGCTCACCCGGCAGCGGTACCGCAGGCCCTCGATCTCCTCCATGCAGAACTTGTAGGGCTGCAGCATGGACATGCCGTTCTCTGCGGACACACACGGGGGGGGGGACGTTCCCTGGGGACGTGCCTGTGCCCCCGGCGCCCTCGGGGACGCCCCGATGACGTCCCTGGGCAGCCGGTGGCCCCCCCCCCCCCAGGGCGCCCCCCCAAACCCCCCCCCCCCCCACCCCCACGAGCAGCCAAGCCCCCCGGACCTGCCCACGCGGTGGATGTAGGACTCGACCGTCGGCGGCACGTCGAAGTTGATGACGGTGGCCACGTTTTGGAAGTCGATGCCCCGCGCGACGCTGTACTCGGGGTCCTTGCCTTTGCTGGGGGGAGGAAAATGCGATTGGGGGGGTGGGAGGGGGATGCTGGGGGGACTCACGACCCCCAGGGGCTAAGGGGACACCCCACGGGGACAAGGACAGCTGAGGCAGACACCCACGTGGGCATGGGGACGCTTTAGGACCTCCCTGGGCATGGGGACACCCTCGTGCGGGGCCACCCCCGAGTGATGTCCACGGTTATGAGGGCACCCGGGGCCACGAGACCCCAAGGCAAGGAGCCCCCCATGGACACGGGGACACCCTGGGGACAGGGACATCCCTGGGCAGAGACACCAGGACCTCCCCTTGGCATAAATCCCCCAGGAAAGAGAAAATCCCCTGGAAGGGGGGGGCGCAGGGACACCCTGGGCACGGGGACGGGCAGAACACGGACATCCCCGCAGCATGGGGACCTCGGGGGGCACGGGGACCTCCTGGGGGGGGCACACAGGGACCCCGCTCCAGACCCTGGGCCCCGTTCCCTGGGCATGGCCCCGCTGGCACCCATGGGTGCCCGCTCACCCGTCGGCAGCGCCCTTGCGCTTCTTCTGCGGGGGCTGCCCCGGGGGCGCCTCCAGCGCCTCCTCGTCGGTGGCCACGATGTAGTCGTAGAGGCCGCGGTTGAACTGGGTGATGGCGTGGCACCTTGGGGACACGCGGGCGGCCCTCAGCGCCTGCTCCCCGCTCCTACCCAACGCAGGGCCCCCCATGGGCACCCCAAGCGCGCCCCACATCCCCCAGACACCCCGCGGCACCCCGGGGCACCCCGCGTCCCCGGCGAGCACCAGGCCGTCCCCCGAGACGAGCGTGCCCCACAAACACCCCATCCCTCAGCGCCCCACCGCCCTCCCGGCCCTTTAGGGGCACCCCGGAGCACCCCGTCCCCCCCCAGGTGCCCCCAGAAGCACTCCTCACGTCCCCCCACCCCACCCTCCAGCAGCCCGGCTCCCCGAGCCCCCCGTTTGTCCCCAACCCCGGGGCGCCCCCGTCCCCGCCGCGCGTACCGGGAGCGGGCGGGCAGCTCGGAGTTGAGGGCGCAGGCGGCGATGCCGAACTGCTCGAGGAAGAGCTTGAGGCGGTAGCAGCGGGCGAGGGCCCCCACGAAGAGCAGCGCGCGGCCCCGCAGCAGCGCCAGCTTCAGCAGGGCGCAGAGCAGCAGGAACTTGTCCTCCTCCGTGTCGCAGCGCACCACCCACTGCTGCAGCTGCGCGCTGCCCGGCAGCGGGGGCTCCTGCGGCTGCACTATCACCTGCGACCACCACGGCAGGGCTTGGGGGGGACGGGGTGGGGGGAGAAGACCCCCCCCCGCTCCCCGGGACCCTCTCTACATCGGCCCGCAGCCGAACCCCCCCCCCCCGGCCCTGCCTGCTCACCGGGTTGTGCAGCACCAGCTCCTTCAGCGCCTCCACGTCGGGGTTGAAGGTGGCCGACACCAGCAGCGCCTGGTAGATCTTGGGGAGGTGGCTGGGGGGGGGGGGACACACACGGGGGGCTCAGCGCCGGCTCCACAGCGGGGTTCCCCCTCCCCTTGGCCTGACCGTGCCTGCCCAGCCTGGGGGTGCACCCC
>NC_048914.1:1254883-1255141 GCF_011077185.1 Oxyura jamaicensis | reverse complement strand
CCCCCCCCCCCCCCCCGTGCCCCCAGAGCTCCTCAATGCCCCCCCCCCAAACCCTCACCCGCGTCCCCACGCCCCCCCCTAAACCCACCAACACCCCCCAGCCCTGGACGTGCCCCCAGATCTCCCCAGACCCCCACCCACATCCCTCCAACCCCCCATCCCCGGCAGCACCCTATAATCACAGATGTGCTCCCCCAAAACCTCCCCAACGCCCCCCCCCCACATCCCCACCAACTCCCCACAGCCCTGCACATGCCC
>NC_048914.1:1223593-1229883 GCF_011077185.1 Oxyura jamaicensis | reverse complement strand
GGGACCTGCCAGGGCCTTTGGGCCCCCCCTCCCCTGGAAGCCGGCCCCGGGGCTGGGACCCCCGGCTGCTGCTGCTGCACTTCTCTGCCCCGTTTGGTGAGGGAACAGCGAAGAACGAGAGCCCAGAGCTGCTGCACAGCCAGGGCTGCTCTGACGTAAGGAAAAAGCAGCTCGGTTTAGTAAAAATAAATAATAGAAATAAAAATGAAGAGGGTCCTGCCGTGTTTTCATCCCGCCTGGACTCTTTCCTCCTCCCAGCCAGTACCCCAGGCAGAGCTCCCTACCCCTGAGCCGGGCCCCCAGAGCCCCCAGACCAAGGCAGGCTCCGTTTTTTAACCCCTTTTAAATATTTTCTGCCCTGAGGGGGCTGAGGAAGGGGGGAGCGCCCGGGCGCCCCCGGAGCGAGGAGGCGGCAGGACGTGGGCGCTCCCCCAGGCAGGACTCACCGCTCGAGACCATCCAGCTGACGCAGTAGCGCGGGAACACCGTCTGCGGGTTGTCGCTGTACGTCAGCAAGTAGTCGAAACCGTTCTGGAAGGAGGAGGGGGCTCCGTGAGCCCGGCAGGCCGCCCGCAGCCCCCTCGGCGAGCGCCGCTGGCTCTCGGGAATGGGATGAGGCGGTCAAGGGGGAAGCACCACGGCGGCGCGGAGGGGGAAGGACCCGGTGAGGGCACACGGCGGGGTTTGGAGAAGGTTTTGGGGAGAAGGAAGGAGTCCGGCAGCTGCACTGAGCCCACGCACCCTCTCCAGGCTCTAGGCAGCCTGCAGAGATCCAGCGACACGCGGTGTGAGAACATCGAGCGCTGGAAACAAGTCTCGAGAGGCTCGAGGCTCTTTCCAAGGGCAGCTGGGTCTCTGGAGCGACGTGTTCGGCTCCCCAGGGGCACCCGACTCCCGTAGGAAGGGCCTCGAGCTCCCGAGCCAGCACTTCCAGCCCTCACCCCCCTAGATCACGCTGAGCGGCCTCGCTCCTGCGCCTCCCAGCCCCCGGGACGCACCTCGTCAAAGGTCTTGTGCGGGCGGATAACCATCTGCGACTCGTAGGTCCTGACCCGAACGTACTCCGGGTCCTCCGGGACGCTCGGGTGCTCCACGGCCCTGCAGGGACAGAGAGGGGGCATCAGAGCTCCGGGCAGGGACGGCACCCAGCACCGGCCGAGCCTCGACGAGGCGGGGAGCGGAGATGTTTTGGAGAACGAGGCCGGGATTCCAGGACAGCTCCGTCAGGTTTTGAAGGGGATTCAGGAAAAAACTCCTTGAATCCGCAGCCAGCTCTTTAAAGTTGGTCTCTGCTTCGTTTTTTTTTTTTCAACTCGACCGGATAAAAACCGGCGGCCAGTAAGGAGCAGAAGCTCCAACCACGCCGCCGCTCCAGCTGCGGGGCAGGACGCGACCCTGCAGGGAGACCCAGGGGATCGAGGGGCCCCCAGCGACCTCCCGGCCTGGCCACGCACCGCGACACCAGAACCATCAGGTTGTTCTCCTTGTCCACGCTGTAGCGGCGAACGTAGACGTAGTCTCGCGAGTACATGGGGTACTGGGGGCAGAGAGAGAAGAGGCGTCAGCGCCGCCGGCTCGTGAGGTGCGAGGGGAGAGGAGGGGAAAGGAGGAGGAGTCGCTCACCGGGAAGTGGGTCACCCAGTGAATCACCTCGGAGCCCGTGGCCAGGTCCCTCTCGATGACATCCAGCTTGATGACCAGCGAGTCCCACTTCTTCCTGTACTCCGTGTCCAGCTGGCGGCGAAGAGCGGCTGAGTCAGGGCCACAGAAGCCACCGGCACCGCTGCGGGGCAGCCACCCGCCCCGGGGAAGCGCCTCGGCACGGCCACGGCTCCCGACACCGAGAAGCTGAAGACCCCCGGGAGGTGCCGGGGGAAGGGGAAGTGGAGGGAGGGCTACGCTGCCCGGCAGGGCTGGTGGGAGGGAGCCAGCAGCAGGGATCCGGCGGATCCCAGCACAGCCCCCGCATGCCAACGCCTCGCTTCCAGCTGGAATTAGCAGCGGAACCCACCCGGGAACCCACCCGGGAACCCACCCACCCGGGAACCCACCCACCCGGGACATCCCACCCAGGCGGGATTTCCGCTCACCTGGACGTTGAAGAACTGCCTGGGAGTCACGTCCGTGTACGTCCCAAACACTGCAGCAAAGAGAAAGCTTTCGGTCAGGGGCAAGTTTTTACGCCCCAGAAGCCAACCTTCCCTCCTCATCCTGCCGCACCGAGGCAGGCGCTGGGGCTGGGACCCCCCCCCCGAAGGGCTGTGAGGGGTGGGGACGCGCGGAGGGGGAAGCAGAGGACGGGATTTCACTTTTTTCCCTCCAGACGGAGGCCAGGCGGGCGGTACCTCGGTACTGGTACAGGTGGGTGCCCTCGATGGGACGCCGCCAGAGCTTGAAGTGCTTCTTGTCCATGATCATCTCCCAGGGCTGCTCCCCGGGGACGCGCACCGCGTCCTGCTCCGAGGCGGGGTCCGGCCGCTGGTACTCGTCCGGGGAGCCGCCGCCGCGAAGCATGGCCGAGATGTTCTCCATGTGCTTCATCTCCTGCGCGGAGCTGGAAGGGGGGGACGGGACACAGAGCGCAGTTAGAGACGAACCCGGGCCCAGGACGCAGCCCAGGGGGGCTGCAAAAGCCTCCCGTGGAGCTCAAGGCAGCGCCCGGGGCTCGGGGCAGCTTCCCTGGGCGCTTGACGCCCGTGCCGAGGGTTCCGTGTTGTTAGGGAGCATCGGAAATGTGGGTCTGGTGCATCCGGAAGGGGCTCCCCGCGTGTTCTCCCACGGTGGGAGCCGACCCCGTGGCTAAAAGCAGCTGCCGGGGGCTGCACGACCCAGGGCAGGGCTCTTCCTTTGGGGGGAGGCACTAAAACCCCCCCGGGGACGCGAGCTCCAGGAGCGCTGCTGCTCTGGGGAGGTGCCCGAGGGCGGCCGGGCAGAGCCCCGAGGAGCAGGCACACTGCTCCCCAAAGAGGAGGGGGGGCGGCCAAATCCACCCCCCCCCCCCAGCGGCACCTCCCGAGGCTGCAGCGGGAGCGGGGGGGATTTTGTTGGTTTGGGAGCAGGAGGAGAGGAAGAGGAGTTTGGGGAAGGCACCGGGGCTGTGCTGAGTCAGCGCAGGAGCAGCGGCACGGGGACGGGGGTGGCACCCGGGGGGTGGCACCCGCGGGAGGACGGGGACCCCACGACACCCCCAGGGGAGGGAAGAGGAGGGACCGGGGCTGTAGGAGCCGGGGAGCCCGAGCCGCACACCGCCGCTGCTGTTGGTAAGGCAAAGAGGGCTGCCAGCACCCCCCTCCTGCAGCAGGGGGGCAGCACGAGGGGCTCTGCCCACCGTAAAAAGCCCCCAAATAAAACCACCGCAAAAGGAAAACCGCCCGGGGGGGGGGGGGGGGGGGGGGAGCTGCAGCCCCCACCCCACGATCAAAGCCCCCACCCAGCTCCCGGCGCAGCCCCCCACAGACGCGGGGTCCTCGCTCGCTGCCCGCAGCGGCCCCGCCTCCGCCCCGAGATACTAATTACGGGGGGGTAATTAGCATCAGACATCGTTAACTGCCGACTGGGAGCCGTGAGGCAGGCTGAGGGCGGGTTGGTGGTGCCGGGGAGCCCCCAGCCCGCGCTGCTCCCGCTCCGGGAACGAAACCCCGCAGATTTAGGGGCAGGAGGAGGCAGCTGCACCCCGCTGAGTACAGGGCACGGGGGAGCCCCGCTCCCTCCTCAAGGCTCGGCACAATCCCTCGTGAGCCGGCCCCCGTCCCACATGCCGAGGCGCCAAGAGCCGCGGCGGCGTTCCAGCCCCGTGCCCGGCGGGTGCCAGCGCCAGGCCCCGCGATTTATTTCGGGAGCGGCCGGGCCCCGCCGCGGGGCCGTGGGGTCAGGCTGACCTCTGCCTGAGGCGTCAGCGAGCTGAAAAGCAAACCGAAGCCAACCGGACGCACCGGCAGCACCTGCTGGGAAGCACGCCCCTTCCTCCTCCCGCCCCTTGAGGTGCGCGCGGGGTAAAAACACGACAAAAATCATTTAAATTCCCCCCAAAACGGGGCCTGCGCCGCCGCAGCCATCAGGTGCTCGGGGAAGGGTCAAGGGCTCGAAGCCCGGCGGCTCGCGGGGATTTCGGCCCCAAACTCCTGGGCTTCCTCCCCCCCCTTTCCCCCTCCACGTCCCGAAGCCCCGAGGCGCACGTCGCACCCCGCCGGCTCCCGAGGAAACGGGCTCGGGGCCCTCCAAGCCCAAACCCCGAGCGGAGGCGCGAGGAGGGGACGTCAAGGCGAGGACAACGGGAGGGGATTGGGCTCGGCACCGGCCCCGTAACCTTGGAGCGAGCGGCTCGGCCCCGAGTTTAATCCCACGCCTAATCCGAACCCTGCTGAGGCCACCACAAAGCGCCGCGCTGGCCGGCCCCAAAACACCTCGTGGCACGCGGGCGAGCCGCCTCCCTCCGGAATAAAGAGGGGATTTCGCCTCTTGCGGGCCGCGTAAAGGTCGGCGGCACGCGCCTGAAGCGCCCCAAGGTGCCCCAGAGCGGGGCGAAGGGGTGCAGGTGAGGGGCGGGCCTCGTTAAGGCGAGGATTTAATTGATTATTAGCTTAAGCTCCTTACTGCAGCGCCGGGTGCTGAGCTCCTACAGGGCGCTGAGCGCCCACAGGACGGCGCGGCCGCGCGCTCGAGGCGCCGGGAGCTGGAATTGAAGAGGAAAGGCGGCGCTGCCGCGGCGTGCCAGAGCTGCCCATTAAGTTTTAATTACCCCCCCCCCCCCCAAAGTCCCAGCCCTCACTAATTACGCTGGGACGATTCCAAAAAGCGACCAAAACACGCCCAAAAGACCCAAATTGGCCCCATCTCACCATAGCGAGGGCACCCCAGGGCGTGGGGGGGGTGCACACCCCACAGGTTTGGTGGGACACCCCCAGCCTGGGGCACCCAGTGGGGGGGGGAGGGAACTGGGGGCCTTCCCTGGGGGTTTTGGGGTTAGCCCCATACCTGGAGGGGTCAGGGGGGGCTTCGGGGGGATCACAAGAGCCAGGATTTTGTGGTAAGGGGGGGAGTTGGGGGCCTTCCTCAGGGTTTGGGGGGCACCCAGAGGAATGGGGGGGTCAGGGGCATCCCCAAGAGGTTGGGGGCCACCCCCGGGGGTGGGGGCCCAGGGAGCAACCCCAAAAGTTCGTGGGGGACCCTCTGCCATGGGGGTGGGCAAGGACCCTCCAGGGGGTTTTGAGACCACCTTTAGGCATGGGGGGAAGCAGGGGTGCCCCCAAGGGTTGGGGGACAGCCCCTGGTGGGGGACCCAGAGGATACCCCAAGGGCTTTGGGGAGGGGAACCCGCTGACATAAGGGGCTTGTGGGGTGGGCAAGGACCCTCCAGGGGGGTTCAGGACAACCCTCAGGCAATAAAGGGGGGCTCAGGAGCACCCCCAAGAGCTTGGGGCCCACCCCCGGGGGTGGGGGCTCAGGGACATCCCCAGGAATTTGGGGACCCCCCCCTAAATACGGGAGCTCAGGGGGCATCCCGAGGAGTTTGGGAGGGGTCCCTCTGAGTCAGGACCCTCGGGGAAGGGGGGGGAACCTCCGACCCGGGGGGGTTGTGGGGTGGAGGGTCGGGGGGCACGCACCGCTGCAGCTCCTCCTCCTCGATGCGCTGCCCGTCCCACACGAAGACCCCGGCCAGGGCGGCCATGAGGCGGGCGGCGGCGAGGGCGGGGCGGCCCCGGGCCAGCCCCCGTCCCCCCCCGGGCCCTCCTCCTCCTCCTCCTCCTCCTCCTCCTCCTCCTGCCCGCCGCCCCCCTCCCCTCTCCTCAGCCCCCCCGCCCCCCCGCTGCCGGCCCCGCCGCGGCCTCCTCGCCCGCTGCCCGCCGCCGGAGCCGCACTGCAGCAGGCCCAGCAGGCCCAGCAGGCCGCGCCGCCCCGTCTGGCCCCCGGCGGGGGAAGGTGGAGGAGGGCGGGGAGGAGGCGGCGGCGGCGGCAGGCCCGAGGCCGGCGGGCGGAGGCCCAGGCGCGAGGCCCGGGCGAGGAGGCCGAGGAGCGGCCGCCGCGGCTGCAACATGCCGCCGCTCTGCCCCCGCCGCCGTCGCGCGGCGTCTGACGTCAGCGCGCCGCGCCGCCAGCTCCTCATTGGGCGCCGCCGCCACCGCCCCGCGCGGCGATTGGGTGGGGAGGAGGTGGGCGGGATCTGAGAGGTGGGCGGGGACAGGGAACGAGGAGGGGGCGTGGCTTGGCGCGGGGACACGCCCCCGCCCGAGGGGGGCTGGGGGCGGGGCTGGGGGCGGGGCTGGGGGCGGGGCTGGGGGCGGGGCTGGGGG
>NC_048914.1:1216777-1223583 GCF_011077185.1 Oxyura jamaicensis | reverse complement strand
GGGGCTGGGGGCGGGGCTGGGGGCGGGGCTGGGGGCGGGGCTGGGGGGACAGGGCTTTATAGGGGTGGGGGCGCCGGGCTCCGGTTATTGGGGTTTGGGGGCGCGGGCCCGTCGTTATCGGGGCCTGGGGCACCGACCCTCGTTTGTTGGGGTGCGGGGGGCACCGACCCTCATTTATTGGGGTGGGGGGGGGCACCGACCCTCCTTGGTTGGGGTGGGGGGGGTACAGGCTGCTATGTATCGGGGGGCTGGGGCACAGCCCTTTATGGGGGTGCAGCCCTGTATTTATTGGGGTGCACAGCACAGGCCCCTGTTTATCGGGGTTTGGGGGCGCAGCCCTTCATTGGGGTGCTGGGGACACCCGGCCTTTATTTATTGGGGTGCAGGGGTACAGGCCACCATTTATTGGGGTGCGGGGGGCACAGCCCTTTATTGGGGTGCGGGGCACAGGCCTTTATTTATTGGGGTTTGGGGGGCACCAGACACTATTTATTGGGGTGCAGGGGGCACAGGACTTTACGTATTGGGGTGCACAGCACCAACCTTTATTTCTCGGGCTGTGGGGGGCACCTGGCCTTTATTTATTGGGGTGCAGGGGTACAGGCCACCATTTATTGGGGTGCAGGGGGCACAGCCCTTTATGGGGGTGCACAGCACAGGTCTCTATTGGGGTTTGGGGCACCAGCCTTTATTTATCGGGGTGTGGAAGCCACGGGACTTTATTGGGATTTGGGGGCCACAGGACTTTATTGGGGTGCTGAGCACCAGCCTTTGTTTATTGGGGTGCAGGGGTACAGGCCACTATTTATTGGGGTGCTGGGGGCACAGCCCTTTATGGGGGTGCAGGGAACACACCCTTTATTTATTGGGGTGGGCAGGACTGCATTGGGAAATGGGGACGCAGACCCTTATTTATTGGGGTTCAGGGGGCACAGGTCGCTATTTCTTGGGGTGGGGGCAGCAGCCTTCATTTATTGGGGTGCGGGCGCAGGCCGGGGGCGTTCCTTGGAGTAGGGCACGGGCATTTATAGGGGTGCAGGCGAGGGCATTTCTTGGGGCGCAGGGCCAGTTATTGGGGTGGGGGGCTCAGGCCTTTATAGGGTGCAAGGATTGGGGGGGCACAGGGTGTGTGGGGGGGGACGGGACTTGGGAGGGTGCCGCCGAGTGGGGTGCGGGGTAGGGACGTTTTTTGGGGTGCAGGGCGGCAGCAGACAGCGGGGGGTATTTATGGGGCGCGGGGGGTATTTATGGGGCGCGGGGGTTTATCGGGGTGCAGAGCAGCGAGGGGGGGGTGCAGCGTGGAGCCCCCCACCCGGCTTTAGGGGAGAAGCCGCCGGCCCCCCGCCGCCCCCCCGGGGTTTGGGAACAAAGCGCAGGCGGGCACCGGGCACTATGTACACGGGTTTATTCCTCGGGAAAAGGGACGGGGCCGAGGCGCGGGACACGGGGACAGAGGGGTGACCCCCCCCCCCCAGCACCCCGATGCCTCGGGGACCTCCCCGCGTCCTGCCCCGACCTCCCGGGGCTACATTTGTTAGTAGGGTGGGGGCGTCGCGTCCCTTTTTTTTGGGGGGGTTTTTACAGAAATACAGTGTTTATGCACAAGACTATTTACAGACGAGCCCTCTCTTGCATAGAGGCGCCGGGGGGGGGGGAACCAAATAATTTTCCGGACACCCCAACACCCCCAGACCTGTTTTTTTTTTTTTTTTTTCCCCCCCGGGGGGGCCGCGGGGGGGTGGAGGGACGGGGGGAATCGCGCCGGGGCCGTGCTGAGCCCTTCAGATGGCGCTGCCGGTGCCCGGACCAAACCCCGATGGTTTTGGGGGCCGTGACGGAGTCGCCCCGCTCGCACCCTGAGCCCCAGCGGGCGGCCGAATCCTGCCCAGCCAGCGCGGCCGGGGGGTGAGGGAGGAAGAGGAGCGAGCGGGACGAAGCAGCCGGGGGGGGGGGGGGCGGGGACGGGGGGGAGAGGGGGTGGGAAGGGGGGGAGCAGCATCGCGCAGCGTGCCTGCCCTAAAACTCCTCCTGGAGCCCCCCCAATGCTCCCCGGGGCTTTCCGGGCTGGCATTCCCCCCCCGCGCAGCTTTCCCTGCTCGATTTGCCCCAAACGGCCCCAAAACAAGGCTGCTCTCCTCGCTGGCTGCCGTCTGGGTTCGGCTGCGGGGCTCTCGGCACCGCGCGGCTCCCGGCAGCGTCCCTCGGGGCTGGCGGAGGAGCGGGGCGGTGAACGAATGAATTAAAAGCGGGGCAGGAAAACCATTAAAAGGGAGCCAAAAGCAGACCCGCTCCGATGTCCGCGGAGGTTCGGGAACTTGCATCAAAGCTGCAGCCGCGGGCTCCCACCTCCGAGCTGCTCCTCGGGGCCGTCGCTGGACAAAAACCTCGGGGTTCTTCTGGGGTTCGCAGCCCGGGGAGGTGCCGCACGGAGCCGGGCGCCGCGGGTCGCTCCCGGGGCAGCTCCTCCGGCAGCTGGTGCTGAGCCTCCCCCCCCCTCCCTGCAACCCCCCCGCGGGCACGGCGACGTCCTCGGAGCATCCCCGGCGGGCAGCGAGCCTCACGAGTAAAGTGCAAATCCTGCGCCGTGGGCACGAGCCGCGGGAGGGGAGCGGTGGCGGTGCCCCCCCCCCCCCGTGCTCCCCGCTCCCACGGCGCCTTCCCTGCGCGCACCAAGGCGCCGGCACCCGCCGGTGTCCGGTGGTACGAGCACGGCGGGGCCGGGGCCGCCTGCCCTTGGTCCGCGGGGGAAGGAGGGCTCGGGGGAGCCGCGGGGTTGCTGAAATGAGGGGCGGCTTCGGAGCGTGCCCCCCAACACTCCCCCCCTCCCCCCGGTCTGGAAATCCAACTCTAAAAGCAGTCCTTCGCACGGGAGAGCCGGCGCGGTGCCCCGACGGCGAAGCAGCCGGGACCGGCGGCACCGGGCGAGGGCAAGGTTCTGGGGGGGGGGGGGACGGGGGACGGAGCCGCACCCCGGAGCCCCGGCGGCCTCAGGGGGTGTACGCCGGGGGGGGCTGGAACTGGTTGATCACCTCGTACTCGGCCGGGTAGGGCTCGTTCTCCTCCATCTCCGACAGCAGCTCCAGGGCCTGCTCCTCCTCCTCGGTGGGGTAGTGACGCAGCAGGTTGGCGGCGGTGGCGAGGATGGAGGCGCCCCCGGCCCCCGCCACCAGGTAGAAGCTGACGGCGAAGGTGACGTAGACCTGGGAGCCGTGGTACTTCTTGTGCTGCTGCTGCTGCGCCAGGATCAGCTCCGAGGCCCAGTAGCAGAACCCGATGACGGTGGCGCACTGCAGGACTGGGGGCGCGGGGAGAGGACGGAGGTTGAGGCCCCAGGAAGAAAGAAAAATGAGTCCATTTACTTGTGGCTAAGGCGGGCCCCCGCCCCCACGGCCGCGCTCTGCTTGTCAGGGGCGTGAGAGGGAGGTGCTGGGGCAAAACCTGACGGCCACCTTCCCCCCCGCCTCCAGGCCCGCGGGATGAGAAGGGGCTGGGCGCGCTCAGCACCTCCCTTCGAGCCCCGACGCCGAGCTGAGGGCGTTTGTCCTGGCCTCCGCGGGCGAGCCGGGCTACGGGGGGAAAGCAGCAGAAAAATGCAGGGGCTCCTTTGGCGTGGCCCTGAGGAAGCAGAGCAGCCGGCCCGGCTCACGAAGGAGGAGGGAGAGCAGCGAGGCCGCGGAGCTGAAGGGTTTTTGTGACCCACAAGGAGCTCCACGGGCAGCTCCGCGCCCGACGCCGCGGGCTCTGCGGCTCAGCCCAGCAGCTCAGCACTGCGATGGCAGCAGGGGACGTAAACCTCCCGAGGGTGACTCGCAGCGCCCGACCTGCCCCGGAAGGGCCACGGGAGCTCTTTGAGAAGGAAAGCTCAGCGCTCCGTGCCCGTCTGGGCATCCCTGACCTCTTACCCCCGGATTTAGCCCCGATTTGGAGGCCAGAGCTGCCCCTTGAGGCTGCTCCGGCTGGAAACAGCGAAGGGAGAGCTCCGCGGGCAGGCTGGGCAGCGCAGCCCCGAGCTGAAAACCCCTCTCCTTGGCTCGGGGGAGGAAATTTGGGGGTTTCCCCCCACGCAGCTGGAGCGAGAGCCCCGCGCGGGGCCGCCGGGCGTTACCTGTGAGGATGTGGGCGAAAGCGTAGCGGCGAGTGATCTTCAGCGCCGGGTGCTTGGGCCCGAAGACGTCCAGCAGGAAGGCCGAGAGGCTGCAGATGATGCCCAGGAAGCAGAAGGCGGCGATGACGCGGAGCAGCAGCACGGTCTGGGGGTTCATGCAGTAATCTGCGGGGAGACGGGGTGATGGGCACGGCCCCGGAGCCGGCGGCACGCTTCGGTTTTGACCTAGCTCCTTCCCCGGGGTCCCGGCGGTTTCGTCCTGCCCAGAGCTCTCCCTCGGGCTTCGGGAACTGGTGCTGAGCGCGCTGGGCACCTCCCAGCGCCCTCCACAAACCCGAGCTTCGGCGGGCTGCAGCCGGGCACGGGAACGCCTCCGGACAGCCGGGGTCACAGACCTGGCTCCCGGGTTCCTCGTTTTTATAGGAAATCGGGCGTTTTCCGGGAAAAAACCTCTTGGCTTTGACACCTGCTGGGGGAGGTCCCCACGCGGCGGAGCTCAGCCCGGCCCCGCAGCTCCCTGCCCGAGTTGGGTGCTGCCGGGGCACGGCCCCAGCCTCACCCCGCGGAATTTAACCCCGTTTACCCGTAGCTCGGGCACGCCGAGCCCTCGGGCCAGCCCAGGGGCCGCCGGACCCGGCCCGGGACGAGCTCCCCAGGAGTCACTTCCCCAGGAGCTGTTTATGAGCAGCGCCTGCCCCAGCCGGGGCACAAAGCCGTTAATTAGGGGCAATTAACGTGCCGCGGCGGGATCCTCTTCCTGGCAGCTCGCCGGGGCTCTGCGCCGCGGTGACCCCGCAAAACACGAGGGGCGTTTGCCCTAAAGGCGTGGGGGTGACGCTGCCCCACGCTGCGCGGGCAAACCGGGTGGGAAAAACACCCGTGGGAGGGGAGAGGGAGAAGGAAAGGGCAGGCACGAGCCCCTCGGAACCGCTCCGTGTGGGGAGGGCAGGGCGCTGCTCCCTTCTTCCCCCTTCTTATCTCGCCACCGAGCCCTTCTCGTGCTTCCCGACCTCTGCGGGGTGGTGGTGAGCGCTCCCTGGCTCCAGCACGGAAGGAGAAGACGCGAGGGGGATCCCGGGGGAAGTGGAAACCTCGGCGAAAAGCCTCAGGGGGGAACAAGGGCTCGGTCTGGGTCTGTCTGTCTGCCCTGGGCGGCGCGCCAAGGGCTGGGAGTCGCAGCCTGGGGGGGGGCTCCCGGGAGCGCTGAGCGCGGCGTAAGGGGCACGGGGAGCCCCCAGCCCGGCGGCCCCGTGGGATCACCTGCGCTGGAGGGGACCCGCACGGAGCCCCGCTGCTGCCACCACCAAAAAGCAACCCGCGGGCCTGAGCGCTCCTTGACCTCCAGAAATCCTCGGGGCTGGACAAGCCCCCCCTCACCTGGCCCTGCCGCCCCCTGCCACTGTCCCCAGGCACCAGGCCCAACCTCGCCTTGAACACCCCCAGGGACGGTGACGCCGCCGCCTCCCTGGGCAGCCCGTCCCCATGCCTGACTGCTCCTGAGCAGAAATGTCTCCTCATTTCCAGCCCGACCCTCCCCCGTCACACCTTGAGGCCGTTCCCTCTGCTCCTGGCACAGTTACCTGGGGGAAGAGGCCGACCCCAGCTCCCCCCCCCTTCCCTTCAGGCAGCTGCAGAGAGCAGCGAGCTCTGCCCTGAGCCTCCTCCGCTCCAGCCCCAACCCCCCCAGCTCCCCCAGCCGCCCCTCCCAGGCCTTGTGGCCCCGGCCCCTCCCCAGCTTCGCAGCCCTGCTCTGGGCACGCTGCAGGGCCTCGAGCCCCGGGCACCCAGCAGCGCCCCTGGATCCTTGCCCTCCGCACAGCTCCCAGCCCCCCCTGCCCCAGTCCCGCAGCACTCCACAGGGTCGTGGTGAGCCGTGGAGCCCCCCCACGCCCTTGGGAGCCCGTCCCAGCTCCCGACCCCGTCTGGGTGCAGGAGCCCCCCCCCCCGACACCCACCCTGAGCTCCCCGGTCCCAGCTCTGTGCCGCTCCCTCGGGCCCTGGCGCTGTCCCCAGGGAGCAGGGACCGGCGCTGCCCCCCCTGCTTCCAAACCAAACCCCCAGAATCTGCCCCTAAAGCCCCCTCCCCTCGCTCCCTACACCCCCGGGGCCTGACCCTACACCCCCGGGACTGGATCCTAACCCCCTTCCCTGGCCCCTAATCCCCCGGGATCAGCCCCTAAAACCCCTTCCCCATGTCCCTACACCCCCAGGGCCTGACCCTACACCCCAGGGCCTGCTCCTAACCCCCTTCCCTGGCCCATAAAGCCTCAGGATCTGCCCCGACACCCCTTGGGTCACCTTGCCCCAACCCCTACCCCCGTTCCCGTGCTCATAAACCCCCGGGACGGGACCCTACACCCCTAGGACCGGCTCCTAACCCCCTCCCCCAGTCCCTAAACCCCCGGGATCTGCCCCTACATCCCTTTCCCCGGCCCCTAATCCCTGGGGTCAGGCCCTAAACCCCCTTCCCCTGGTCCTACACCCCCGGGGCTCAACCCTACGCCCCCAGGGACCAGCTCCTACAGCCTAGGACCAGTTCCTGACCCCCTTCCCAGGCCCCTAAAACCCCCGGGACCTGCCCCTACCCCTGCTCCCTGGCCCCTAAACCCCGGGACTGAACCCTACACCCCTAGGACCTGCCCCTAACACCCTTCCCCGGCCCCTGACGCCCCCCCCGGGACCGGCCCCTGACGCCCCCCCC
>NC_048914.1:1190106-1216377 GCF_011077185.1 Oxyura jamaicensis | reverse complement strand
TCCCCCCCCCCCAGCTCTTGGCCTCGGCCAGCTACGACGACACGGTGAAGCTGTACCGCGAGGAGGAGGACGACTGGGTGTGCTGCGCCACGCTGGAGGGCCACGAGTCCACCGTGTGGAGCGTGGCCTTCGACCGCGGCGGCGAACGCCTGGCGTCCTGCAGCGACGACAAGACGGTGCGCATCTGGCAGCAGTACAAGCCGGGCAACGAGGAAGGTGAGCGCCCCTCCGGCCCCGTGAAAAGCAGCAGGGGAACGCGTCCGGGCAACCCGGGGCATTGCTCGATCGGCCCCCAGCCAACCCCAGTTCTGAGTTTTTCCTCTTGCCCCCCCAGGGGTGGCGTGCAGCGGCACCGACCCCACCTGGAAGTGCGTCTGCAACCTGTCGGGCTACCACACCAGGACCATCTACGACGTGGCGTGGTGCGTGGTGGCGCGGCCCCGCTCCCTCGGTTCCCCTTGGTTTAGGAGTGGGGCCGACCCCTTGTGCTGTGCCCCCCCTCCAGGTGCCACCTGAGCGGGGCTCTGGCCACGGCCTGCGGCGACGACGCCATCCGCGTCTTCGAGGAGAGCGCCTCCTCCACGCCGCAGCAGCCCACCTTCAGCCTCGCCGCCCACGTGCCCCGCGCGCACTCGCAGGACGTCAACTGCGTGGCCTGGAACCCCAAGGAGCCCGGCCTGCTGGCCTCCTGCAGCGACGACGGCGACATCGCCTTCTGGAAGTACCAGCGGCCCGAAGTCTGCTGAGGGCTTTCCCCAGAGCTTTCACGCCGCGGTGCCGGCCCCGGGCTGGGGGGGGGGCTCAGCCGCCGCAAAGCCCCTCGCTGGGGAGAGCAGGATGGGGCCGGGGTGGGCGACCTGCAGCCTGCCTCCCTGCAGCACTTGGACTTCAGCCCGTGGCAGGGGGATTTTGGGGGGATTTGGTGTGGTCAGAAAGGAGCCTGCCAGCCGCGGGGGTCCCGCCGCGCTCCCCGAGGACACGCAGGGTGGCGCAGGCTCACACTGGCCCCGAGGGCGCCGCTTCTCCCTCCTGCTCCGCGCTCAATAAATCCTCGCCCTGCTCAAAGCCTCCGGCTCTTCCTTTGGGGGCTGTCACCTCCCCGCCTGGCCCCCCCTGGGGATGCAGCGGGGCCGGGGGGGGGAAGCAGCGGGGCCGGGGGCCGGGTTTTACACCTCCCCATAACGCACAGCCCCAGGGAGGTGGGGGGGGGGCTGGGGGTGCCTGCCTGCTGCTCCTCCAAACGGCCACAGGGCAGCCTCTGGGGCAGGAGCCGACCTCGTTCCTCCTGCCAAACCCCAGCCCCGCCAGATCTCGCTCCTGCCAGCTCGCTCTGCCTTAATTAGCTCTGCTAATGAACTTCCTGGAGCCGGCGGTGATGTGCAGCAAAGCCAAGGGCGCAGAACTCCTCGGTGTGAGTTCAGCCTCGCTGTGGAACCCTCTCAGGGAGGAAGGAGGTGGAAAACAGCCCCCTCTGCCCCTGCTCTCAGCCTGTTTCCCCCCCACAGACCCCGCAGCGCAGAGGAAGCCGTAGGGCTCCACCTTTATTCCAGCTGCTGCAGCCGCGCTGTGCTCCTGCAGGCAGCCCCGCTCTAAAAAACACTGTACAAAGCTTCGTCGTCATAAAAAAAACACACACAAAAACACCAAAACCCCCGGGGGGGGGGGCGGACACGCAGCCCTACCACGGCTCGGGGCTGGTCGCCGTCCTCCCCGCGGAGCCTCACCGGGGAGCGGCGCAGCCCCGCGCTAGTCGGAGTCGCTGTCGCTCTCCGCTTCTTTCACGTCCACGCTGAACTTGTACTCCTGGTCGCAGCCCATGTAGGCGTCGCTCATGAAGTACAGCGTGTAGTTGTGTGTCCCCGTGGCGGGGGCCACGAAATCCAGCTTCACCTAGGCAGCGAGGAAGAGCCAGTGTTGGGGCTGCGGGGGGGGGGGGGGGGGGGGGCGGGGGGGGGCCGCGGGGGGGGGCGGCGCCCCCCACCCCTTGGCTTTCTGCTGCAGCGTCAGGCGCTTGATGGAGATGAGGCTGTTGGATTTGGAGTCGCCGATCACCACCCACCAGCCCTCCTCGCGTTTCTGCCGGGGAAGAGAAGAGTTAAGGGGTGCCAAGGAGGGGGGGGGGGACGATCCCCGGCCTGGCTTACCGCCTGCGGGTCTGGCACGCACCTGGGGGAAGAGGGGAGCGATGACGGGGCCGGTGACCTCCTCCTCACGCTCCAGCTGCACCAGCACCACCACGGGCCCCCCGCTGCGCGGAGAGAAGCGATGAGCACGGGGTCAGGGCACCCCCCGGGCTGCCGCAGCGCCGAGGGGCCGCGCCTCCCTCCCCGCCTCACCTTCGGATGCTTTCCTTCTCCACCACCTCGTAGGAGAGCTCGATGTTGGGGTAGCGGTTGCAGAAGCGGGCGACGTCGGCGATCTGGGCGTCGGAGAGCTGCAGCAGCGCGTTGCGGTCCTCGTCCTCCATCTCCATGATGTCGAAGACGCTCTCGACCCCCTGCGAGTGAGCAGCTTTCAGCCCCGCGGCTACCCCACGATCCTCGCGCTCCCGTCGCACCGTTCCCTCTCCCCCAGGGCCAGGCAGGGTTTGGTTTTTTTTTACCTTATCCGTGCAGCGCTTGATGTGCTCCGAGGTGAAGTGGGGCAGCTGCTTGAGGTAAGAATCCTTGGACCACATGGCCTGGGTCACCATTTGCGCCAGCTCCATGGCGGCCAGCGCGGGGCTGAGCCAGCCGTTGCTGGACAGCACGTCCACGCACGCTTGGATCAGCCGGATGGCCTGGGGGCGAGGGACGGGTGAGAAGGCAGCGCCGGGCCACACGCAGCGCGGGAGGGATCCCCCCCGATCCTCCCCTCACCCCGCCTGGCTGTACCTTGCTGAGGATCTCCTCGGTGTCCGACTGCAGCTCGGCGCTCAGCTGCATGCGCGACAAGTGAGCCTGCAGCAGGAGGTTGGTCTTGACGTGGGGGTCGTTGAATTTGGGGTTGGTCAGCTTGTGGGGGACCTTCTGGGCCAGCTACGGAGGGAAACGGTAAACTTTTAGCTTTACGGAGCAGAGAACGCAGGCAGCCCCCCTCGCTGTGACCCCGCAGGACGCATCTGGCCCCTGGGGATCTGAGGCTGCTCCCGGCTCGGCGCGGAGGCGCTGCCGCTCACCTGCCGCAGCAGGTTGTCCTCGTGGTGCCTGATGGGGATGTTCTCGTACTCGGCAGCGTTGGAGATGATTTCAATCAGCCCTCGCACCTTGGTTTTGGCGTTGAGGGACATGCTGAAGAGCTCTGGGGAAGACAGGAAAAAAAAAACAAAAGGGTCAGGAAAACGCAGGCGGCGTTAAACGGCACGAGAGATGCCTTCGGGGAGACAACACCCAGCCTCAGGAGGGAGATTTATGCAACCACCCACGTGTGCAGAGCTTTCTCTACCATTATCCACGGAGCAGGGAGAGGACAGAGAGCCGGAGCAGCGGCAAGCGCTCGTGTTGATGCCTCCCTGGCGGAGCCCTTACCGATGGTGGTGTAGTTGATGTAGTAATAGGCCGCGATCATCCCCAGGTTCAGCGGGGCCACGTCCATCTCGTCCTCGATGCTGATGCACTTGGACTGCTCCAGGTCGCTGAGGGTCTGCTCCACCAGCTCGGAGAGGTGATCGGAGAGGTGCCTGTGGGACACGCCTGCAGGTACAGCAGCATCGCGGCGAGGCTCAGAAATTCCCCGGGACGGAGGAAAAGCTGCTCTCGTGGCAGCAGAGCCCCCGAGCAGAGGGTCCCCAGCGTCCTCCCTCATCTCTCCCACCCTGCATCCCCCGGGCAGAGCCCTCTGCTCACCCTGCAGGTTGTAGTAGTTCGGGTTCTGGGTCATCCTGCGGTACAGGAAGGTCCAGGTGAGGTAATCCACCGCGTCCTGCTTGTTTTCTATGGTCTTGGTGACAATCTCGGCGTTGAAGTGGTCGTGCATGCAGTGGTCCAAGTGCGACTCCACGGGCAGGGGCTCGTAGAGGAATTTCTTGAAGAAATCCTAAAGCAGGGCAGAGGTGTTTGGGGGTGGGATAAATAAACGCAGCGCCTCCCAGGCTCCAGGGCGCTCAGCGAGGGCTGCGTCGGCCCTCCAGGAGATGGACATCTGTGGGCCAGAAGCGGTGCCTGGCTCCTCGCCCACCTTCTTGGACCCCTGGCACATGATGACACAACGGCCCTCGTCGTCCTGCAGCGGGCGGTTAGCGTGGCCCACCATCTGCAGCACGTCGTAGATGGGGTAATCCACGTACCTGGGCCGCAGAGAGAGAGAGGAGCGCTTCCGTGAAGCGTGGCTGCTCAGAAAAGCCACCACCAGGGCCTCAGACCCCGCAGGGACAGGGAGGAAGCCCGTAGGGATTAGGGCCCCATGCCCTCGCGCCTGCCCTCCACACTCACGCGTGGATCTTGCCGTTGTAGTACTGCGTGTCCATGATGATCACCAGGTGCGCGGCGATGTTCATACCCCAGCAGAGGCTGCGGGAGGCAACCATCACCTGCACTGCACCTGCAAGGCACGGGGAGAGCGGTCAGCCCGCCTCAGAGCCCCTTTTTGGCTCACAGAGAAAAACGTGGAGGTTCCGCTCCTGCACGCACAGCTCCGAGTACAGGGAGGCCCAGAAGGGAAGGTGAAGGATGGCAGCTTTTTGGGACCAGGGAGGGAAAGAGACTTGGGCAGGCTGTTACCCCCAGCCCAAAGACCGCAGGCGCTTTGGGGAAAAGGGCTCAGGGGTAGAACAGCCGGTGCGTCCCCTCCCACCTCCTCACCAGAGCTGAAGAGCTGCTCCACCACCCGCCGCTCCATGGCCGTCAGCCCCTCGTGCAGGTAGCCCACCCCGTTCACGAGGGTCTCCTTCAGGGTGTTGTCATTCAGCTTGTCCAGGTACGGCACCAGATCCTTCTCCGCGCAGTGCAGGAACCTGACGGAGGTGGGGAGTAAAGAGACCGCTGCCGGGCGCCGCGAGCCTGTCCCTGTGGGCCCCCCCCCCCCCCCCCCCCCGGGCCCCGGGGGGGGGGGGGGGGTAAAGACCCCGGGCGGGGGCCCCGCGCCCCGGCCCCTCCCCCCCCCCCCCCCAAACACAGCAGGTGCCCGAGTGACATCTGATGACACCAAGCGATGGGAAAACCCGCCCCCAGCCCCGTGAAACGGCCCAAATCCGTCCCCTGCCTCCGTCAGAGGAGGGGCGAAGGCCCTGCACCGAATCCCAGGTGACCACGGCACCGCCACCTTTGTCGCTGGACGTCCGAGGCGCACGTGGTGAGGATGTTGATGGCCGTGAGACGCGTCTGCTTGCGGGACGGGACAAAGACGATGACCGGCTTCTTGGGAGAGTGCTTCATGATGGCGTGGTAGACTGGCTTGGCCATGGAGAGCAGGCGGGTCTGCGTGTGGCTGATGTTGAAGCCCTGCAGGGGAGAGGAGCAGGCAGCGATGCTGTCTGGAGAGCAGGCGGAAGGGAAGGGAAAAGGGAAAAAGGCGACGGGGGTCGTCAAAACCCTACCTGGATGTGCAGCTCCAGCGGCACGGGGCGGACGTTGGGGTGGAAGTTGAAGGTGGAGGTGGCACTGCAGCCCAGCCAGTGCGCCACGTCCTTGGCGTTGGACAGGGACGAGCTGAGGGCCACGATGCGGATGGGTCGCTCGATCTGCGAGGAGATGTAGCGCATCCGGGAGCAGATGACCTCCAGCACGGGCTGTGGGTGGCACGAGGCATGTTGCAGGAGGAGCAGGAGGGAGGCGCCAAGCCCCCCCTCCTGGGTGAGCTCCGGGCACTTCAACTCAAGCCCCCTCGCCAAGCTACAGCCATGGAGACCCCTGAGGACACCGCTCCTGAGCTACCCAAGGGACCCGGGGCTCCTGTCCCAGCCCATCCTGCAGCTCGGGGAGAAATCCCAGCAGGAAAAGCTGACCTCAGGCCTGATGTTAAGCGAGCAACCAGCCACCCCCCTGCAACTTTACAACATCTCCGAGACCGACACGATGACGAGCACCACTCCAGTGACTCGCACCCTCCTCCCCACGCAGCCGTACCCCGTTCTCGCCCCCGATGAGGTGCACTTCGTCCACGATGAAGAGGTTGACGTTCTGGACGTTCTTACGCTGCTTCCAGCGCCGGGACAGGATGTCCCATTTCTCGGGCGTGCTGATGATGATGTTCCCTTTGCCCAGCAGCTTCAGGTCGGTGCTGGTCTCCCCCGTCAGCAAGACCACCTTCTTATTGAGGCGCTCCTGGAACTTTTCATACCAGTCCATGAAGACCTGCCAAAACGCGGGAGATGCTGCCGTCAGCCTCACATGAAATTGTGCCGAGTCCTTGGGGAGAGACACGTGCAGCTGCCAACATCGGCACGCCGGCAGCGGGGCGGTTTCTTTGCTCCCTCGGACATCGGGAGCCCACAGCTCATCAGAAGCCTCGGGAACCATCCGGAGGGATGTGGCTGCTCGGATGGGTTGGGGAAAGCGGGACGGGACAAGAGGAAATAAACCTAAGCTGGAGCAAGGTTCCAGTTCTCCTCGGGACGCGGGGTTTACCTGCTCCGCCAGGGCCTCCATGGGGGTGATGTACACGCAGCGTCCCTCCGAGTTCTGGAGCAACATCCTCAGGATGGCAAATTCGGCACAAATGGTCTTCCCGCTTCCCGTGGGGGCGCCCACAAACACGTTGTCGTCGCTGTTATAAACGGTGTTAAACACTGGGGGCAGACGGACAAGACAGAAGAGAGCAGCTTAACGTCATCTCGTGGGTTTTCTGCCACAGCTCTGGGAACGGGCAAGGACAACACAGCCCGCACCCAGCCCACACAAGGAGCTGGAGGAAAGCCTGTTTTAGGAATTTTAGCCCACGATCCACTGAACGAGTGTGACCTCCCTATTTCCCTCTTCTGGCTATGCCCGGGAAGATGAACACGGGCACAGCAGCTTGGCTTCACTCCCAGCCCCGTCCCTACGAGCAGCACAGGGGGGAAAGGTTTGGAGCCGCCTGGCTGGGCGAGGCTGAGCAGCGGTGTCAGCACGGACACAGCTCCCAGGAACAAACCTGCTGCAGCCAGGCAGCCCCAGCCAGGCTGCTTGATGTGCTCGAGGAACGTATCAAAGATACTGGGGCCCACGGAGAAAAAGTCCAAAACCAAGTGAATGCCAAAAAAGCCAGACCCCGCTGACAGGCAGTCTGGAAGAGGCGAGCAGAGCTGGTACCCACCCTGAGTCTGGATAGGGTTGAAGAACGGGAACTTGTCCTGGTAGAGGCTCTCGAAGGCGCTGTTCCGCAGAGCGGACACGGGCAGGGGCTGCAGATCCAGCAGCTCAGTGGGAGGAGGGTATTTTTCAGGGAGGATCAGGTGGCGGAAGGAAACGGGCAGCTGGGTCTCGCAAGCTGTCAGGCACACGCGACGTTTTGACCTCAGAGAGCGCTCCAAGGCTTTCATCTCTGAGCTGCCTCTCCCAGCGGGATCCCCAGCCCTCCTGCCGCTTGGAGGGCAGAAATCTTTCCCTTCACGCAGCCCCAGGAGAGGACCCGAAGCAGCCACTCAGACCCCAGGGAGAAGCAGGGGGCTGGCGGGGTGAGACTTACAGAGCCAGCGGTCGGAGACCACCCGGATGAAGTACTGCGGGGGCAGGGGCTCAAACACGGGCACGAAGAAGGTGACGAGGTGCTCGTCCTGCGCGTACTTGGCTTTCAGCAGGAAGTACTCGTGGTGCAGGATCACCTCGCTGTCCACGTCCTCCACCAGGATCCAGAAAGCTTCAGATGAGCCGTGCACCTGAGCAAGAGCAGCAGTTACCTTCCTGGCAGGGTCCAGATCCCCCCCTTCTGGACCTCCAGGAACTGCTCAGCAGCTCTCCCGCAGCAATCCTGCCCCACAAGCGCCCTCACACCCGCCCGCAGCGCGGCGGTTAGCCTGCTGGTACTTAGCTGCCCCCCCCTTAATGAGGGTGGCTCCTTAATGAGGGTGGCTCCTTAATGAGGGTGGCTCATCTCCTGCGCACCGCTCACCTTCTCATCCCACTGGAAGTCAGGGGCGATAGTGAGCTCCACCTTCAGGGTGGAGCGGGTAATGGGCTGCAGGTGGACAGAGAGCTCCAGCTTGGGGAACAGATGGACGTATTTGTGGATTGTCTTGCCCATCTTGGGCATCCGGATCAGCTCCCCTGCAAGAGGCAGGCACTGCTGTCAGCACAGACGATGGGCTGACCGGCAGCTCCCAGACCGAGCTGTGTCCGCAGTATCTGCGATCCAAGCACAGCTGGAAGGGCAAAGCTTCAGCCTTGCCCAGGCTGTACCCAGACCCCGTGGTTCTGCCTCTTCAGATGGGACCAAACACCCCAAACCTCTGCGCCAAAACCTGGCAGAGGGGAACAGAGAGGCAGACACCTCTCCCCGCTGCGTTTGCCCCACGCCTCGGTACCGATTTCGTTGTGGTTCAGGTCGTAGAGCCGCTCAAACGGGAAGTTCTTCTTCTCGATTTTCTTCACCACTTCTTCGGGCAGTTTCTTGAACTGGCGCAAAGGACACATGGACTGCCACCTGCGAGGACACCGCAGGGTGAGCCGAGCAAAGAAAGGCACGGCCTTCGGAGCAGCTGGTTCCTCCTGCTGCCAGGAACCAGCCCGCAGCCAGACACACGTGGTGGGCGGCAGCTCCGCACCCTGGCAATCACAGATCCTAGCCGTGCTGGAGAACCTCATCCTGGGCCAGAGGCACCCAGCCTGCAGTCAGGAAATACCTCGGAGGGGTTGTCACTTACATGCGTTTGTCAATCATCTTGCAGAGGTTGAGGGTCTTGTCGGTGAGCTGCGCCCAGCCCCGGTTCAGGACTATCTCGAAGATGGCACGCATCAGCCGCCCAGCAGACTGCGGGAACAGAGAGCAGCTCTCAGCGCGTGGCTGGGATCATCCCGGTAACGTTTCCTCCTCTCGACCCACTTTCCTGCCCAGCCACACGATGGTTTGAGCTCAGGTCCTTCACCCCAAACGCCCACAGGAGGAGCAATTACTCGACTCCCAGCCCTGGCAACCTGGCACTCGTGGAAGAACAACAAGGCTACGTGCAGTCCTCCAGCGCTGAATTATCTCAGGATTTTGGTTACAAATTGAAGACTCCAACGAAGACCTAATCCCCACGTTGACAGGAGTTAGCCCTCCTTACCACTCAGCTCTGGTTACTTTCAAAGCCGTTTACGACCACAAACTAAATCCCCGGGGTGCAAATTGTTGCCCCTCTCAGCAGGAAGACTACGCCGTGGCTGGGCTGCAAACACCTCGGAGGAGACGGAGCGGCCCCAGCCGCGTTTCCCCGCTCACCTGGGTAACGTATACCATGTCTGCCATGAGAGCAAAGCCTTCCAGCTTCAGCTGCGAGATGAAGGCCTGGAGGAGCACATTGATCTGGGGAAGGAGATCAGGGAAGGTCTCAGTGCCAGCTGGGTCTGCCCTGCACCAGCACCGGTCCCAGCAGGTTCTGACACACGGCAGGACAGAAGGGGCCAACGGGGCTGAGTGCCCTTCGCTGCAGGACAGCGAGCCCAACCAGAGCAGCGTCTGCAGCTCTTTGGGCATCTCTGACGTGTGATCCGGGACGCCCCACAGCGGGAAGAAGACACAAAGCTCTCCTAGAGCAGCAGACCGACGCAGCAGCTCTCACAAGGATCACCCCCCCCTCAAAAGACGGGCAGAGAAGTCCCCTCCCGGGCAGGCAGGGCTCACCTTGGCGCTGGGCTCCTCGATGCTCTCCTTCACTGGGATTGGAACTCGCTCCAGCAGCTTCTGAAGCTCCAGCTTCTCCTCCTGCAGAAAGCCAGCAGAGGAGAGATGAGAACAGCCCCGTGCAGGACAAGCTCTGCATCATCCCCTGCAGCACGGCGACCACCAGCCTCGGGGCTGTATCGCTCGGGACGGGTGTGTGGCTCCATACCTCCCTCACGGTGATGTTCCTGAACTCTGAGGACAGCGAGAAGACCCGAAACAGCTCGATTTCACTCAGGGTGGGCTTCAGGAGCTGATTGTAAGTTTGCATCGTCTCGTTGGTGATGTAGTAGTGGCTGGCGATGCGGCCCAGCTCCGTCACCTACAGCAAGGACAAGCCAGTGAAGCAGCAGAGACCTGACTGTTCGTGGCACAAGCAGCAGATACTGAACAGCAGGGGAGACATTGCCAGGCAAGCCAGGTATAAACTCTCGGGCTACCAATCCCATCTGCTTTTCCTGGTACACCACTGCACGTCTCACACGCTCCCCTTCTCATCTCATCCCCTCTGAGGCAACGAGAACACAACAGGAGCGGGAATTTGCTTAGAAGACAGCAGCAAACACACAGCAGTGAGACCAGGCTTCACGCTGGCTCTCTCTGTGCCAGCAAACAGCTCCCTGGAACCACAGACGTGCACGAAGGCAGGTCTGAATGAGGCAGCCCTCCCTGGGGTCTGTATTTCACCAGCGAGATGCCTCTTGCACCCTTTCTCTCAGCCAGAGCACGCTCCTGAGCAGCTCTGCCTGTCCACGGCGCCTTTCCCTGGTCCCATCTCACCTGGAAGTTCCCCGTCTTCTTGTCGTACTTCACCAGGTTGTTCTTGTCCAACATGAGGGCTGCGGTGTGGACCAGGTCCAGGCGGCGCTGGTCCAGCAGCGGGTCTCCCTTCAGGTCATCGTGGGATATCCCATAGAGCGTGGGGGAGCGCAGCATGCGGATGTACAGGTAGGTGTAGCCCAGCCAATTCACTGCGTCCTGCGGGAACACCAACGCACCCTCAGAGCCTACAAACGCCTCCCCGAGCGGCAGGGATGACGTGCCAGCACCAAGCCCGGTGCTCCCAGCACTGGTGTAGGACGCAGCGGGCTAAGCCCGGCTGAAACTTGCTGGGTCAAGATCAAACCGGAGCTCAGAAGCCCAACAGTGCAATACACGACTCCTTTCCACCATCAGAAGGATCTTAAGGAGTTATGAAACAAGGAAACCCACCCTCTACACACAGTTTCTTCCCCCAGTGTCCTTATCCACGGGGAGAACTCTGCTCTGAATTACGGCAGCAGCTACCCGTTTCCCTGACAGGTTGGCATTTCTCATGGCTGCCCTTTCAGATCTCTTTTGCCTCATTTGCCTCCCTGGGCGCTGAAGAAATAGGCCCCAAGTTCCTTTCCTCCCCCTACAGTGACATTGCTTCCATCCTTTGCCTGCCACGATCCCAACGGGCTCTCTGGGAGCAACGAGGGGTGCGTGTACCCAGAGAGGGCAGAGATTCGTGCTCACCTTCGCGTTCTGGACGTTCCCGAGCACAGTCTCTGCATTCAGCATGTCTGGGAGCTTCGACACCATCTGACTTTCAATGGGGAGCTGCTGGTTGAGCAGGGACAGGTAATACTGCAGCTCACCGTGGGATGTGATGAGGATCCCCTCACCTTTGGTATCGTACTGAGGCCTCCCGGCACGCCCCAGCATCTGAGGGATGAGAAAGTGAGGTCAGCAAAAGATAAGAGCTGTTAGCTCGGCAGCTTCTCCTTGCTGCTGTGACCTGGGGCTTTACATCCAGATTGCTCAGCCTGCCGTTACTTCTAGTTGGCAGGAGGCACACATAAATATCTCAGATGTGTCTGGGCAAGATAATGGGAGAGGAATCATTTGTCTTCTCCGCTCCCGATCTGTGCCCTCGCAGCAGGGCAGCTCCCAGAACAGCTGAGAGTCTGGCAGTACAGAACAGGGAGCCACTGCACGGAGCAAGTACAGAAGCAGACCTCAAAGGCACCTCAGCAGGAAAGGAAAAACCCTGCCCCGGGGCACAGCAGCATCGCTGTTAGCAGAACTTCACCTGCAGGATGTCCAGAGCGCCCAGCTCAGTCCAGCGCCCCTTCTCAGGGCTGTACACCTGCGTCCCTTTGATGATGACGGTGTGAGCGGGGAGGTTCACCCCCCAGGCCAGCGTTGCTGTGGACACCAGCACCTGTAGGAGCAGCAACAGCGATCAGCAAACCCAGGCAGAGGCCCCTTCCTGGCGTAAAAAGGATCCAGGACATTGGGCAGGCACCACAAGGGACAAGGACTGGGAGCTGTGACTGTCTCAACAGCTCAGGATTGTCTCAACAGCTCAGCAGAGGAAGGTCAGATAGACAGCAGGACTTGGGATCTTCACCCCAATTTGCCAGCTGACCGCACAACTCCGGGAAATGACCCTGGGAAAACCCTTTGCCTACCAGTTGTTAACACGGAAACTCTGAAAAGTGCCCCAGCACACTGCTGTTTCCCACCAGAACCTCCCATTTTGCTGAACAAGTTTTCCCAGCTGAGAAGCAGAAGCATTCAAATTTACTCTACTCAGAGTTCACCCGGTTTGCGAAGTTCTTTGGGTGCCAAGTCTCGCCCCGTGCTGAACTCCTGCTTTTTTGAAGCAGCTGGTTTCCTACTGAGCTGTTACAACCTTGTAAAAATCAGATAAAGCTCAGTGCCTGGTCTCCAGGATGAAACCTGCAAGGGGACAGCCTGCTCTGGGACAGCCCTCTAGCTTTAAGCACTCCTCTATGTCCAGGGGAGATTTTGCCCTCTCCATTCCTGTCGACGTGCTTTTAATTTCTGTCCTGTCAAGGCTCTCTTCAACACCCACTGATTCTCTTGAGTTTGCACCGAGGGCTATTGGAAAAAAACGCTTCGAGCGTTTCTTGCGAAGGACCTTACCCGAACAACTGTGCCCGGAGGAAGCAGCAGCTCCTCCTGGGAAGCGGGGCTCACCTGGATGTGCTTGTCAGCAAACAGATCCTCCACCAACGTCCGGTCCACTCGCGTCATCCCAGCGTGGTGGATGGCAAAGCCGTAGGGCAGAAGGTCCTTCAGCTCCAGGTTCTGCAGCCAAAACACAACCAGCGCGAGGGTTTCTGAGCCAAGCAACGCCGGGGAGAACAGCAGCGACAGAAGGCAGCGCGTGGCCTAGAGGGCTGCGAGCACCTGGAAGCACCTTTGGACCTGCCCTTCTGCCCTGGCTGCGCCAGGACAGCCCTGACCACGCAATTACCTTGCACTGCTCGGCTTCTGTCCTCAGGACCTCGGTGGAGGCCGAGCCCTCCCGCAGGAAGAGGCCCAGGGTATCTTTCTCCAGACACATGTCCCTGATGGCCCGGGCAGTCTTTCCAGTCTCCTTCCTGGAGTGAACGAACACCAGCACCTGTCAACCAAGCACATGGCACCACTGCTGAGAGACAAATCACTGCTGCAGCTGGCAAAGGTTCCTCACCCACGCTGCTCCTCGTGCTCACGACGGGGAGTTTAAGAGATTTCGAATCAGTCCAGCTGCCCGGTGAGCCATGCTCCTGCACACAGCCCCCAGAGCTCCTGATCTAACAGGGCAGCACCGCAAAAACCCCCTCAGACAGAAGTGGACGGGTCACGCATTAACCAGACAGCTGGCACCGAGAAGTTTGTGTTCCTTCCTCTCTCAGCTGCCATCAGCCACTCCAACCTACCCGCTTCTCCTCAGCAGCACTGCTGCAGCGACAGCAAGCTGAGGAAGTCTCACCACCAAACAACAGAATAAAATGTCAAACCTGGTTCTTCCCAGCATGCTCCATGATCTTCTCGTAAACAATCTCATTCATTATCTGGAAGCGCTTGATGGCTTTCTTCTCCGTGATACCCACGTAGGTCTGCTCCAGGGGCACCGGGCGGAAGCTGTCAGAAGAAAACCCGAGACCGTGAACGAGCAGAAGGGAGAAACGCTGACACGAAGGTCCGGTCAAGAGGCAATTCTTTCAGCCACACCACTTCCCCTCCACAGATCCTGTGTTTTGTGTTACCGAGGTCAATACACTTCCTCGTGCCTCAGCTTGCTCTGAGGTTTGATGGCTCTGGTTCTGCCCTGTTAAACGCCGCAGCAAGGACAGCAACGCTTGCTCTTATTTCATTCCCGGCGCATGGCGCTTGCGATGCGCGCATTCGGGGAGCAAGAACAGCGTTTTGGAACTCCCACGATATTCCTCCAGGCTTCCTCCGCCCAGCTTCTGCGGCACACGGGTACAGCAGAGCTTACCTGCCTCCTCTAAGGCGTACCCTGGCACGTACAACACAGAAACCCTGACGTGCATTCTGAAGCTGTACTTAACTGCTCTAGTCCTGAGCGTGCGATTTCTGGCACATCTGAGAGCAAACAAATACGAGGCTAGGCCAGGCGAAAGGCCCGGTGAGACCCCGGCCTTCCCCACCCCTCAACAGCTGCCCACAGCCTGAGTAAAACCCCTCCCAGCCTTCCACAGTACCTGTTATCAAAATAGAACAGGCCCTTGGCGGGGTCCACGCGGAGGAACGTAGCCACGTCCTCGTAGTTGGGGAGGGTGGCGCTCAGGCCGACGAGCCTCACGTCCTCCTGCGTCATCTCGATGTTGCGGATGGCTCTGGCTACCAGCGACTCCAGGACGGGCCCTCGGTCATCGTGCAGCAGGTGGATCTCATCCTGAAGGGGGGAAAACGACAAGAGCTCCAGCCCTGCTCCAGCCTGGCTCAATTTTTGCCTTTCCTAGCAGCCCTGCTTGCATGGACTGAAGCAGATTCACCCCCACAGCCCAAAAACCAAGCACCAGAGACACCTTCAGCTGCCGACGCGCGTTGAAGAGCCGCGTGCTCGGGGTTTTGCGGTGCTCACCAGGATGACGAGCCGCACCAGCTGGGTGTAGGTGCGCTCCCCGCCCTTGCGCGTGATGATGTCCCACTTCTCCGGGGTGCAGACGATGATCTGGGTGGCGCTGATCTCCTCCTTGCACAGCTGGTGGTCCCCCGTCAGCTCCGCCACGTTGATGCCGTACGTCGCCAGGCGCTAGGAGGAACCCAAGGGCTGTTAGGGGGCATCAGGACGCGTTCCCCAGGGCGGCGTTGGAGCAGCACGGCCCCAAGGCACTCCCTGGCAGTTCTACAGGATTTATAGGATTCTGTTTTATAGGATTTTATAGCCCAGGCTGCTATCCAGTGCCTGTAGCAACACGCCCTGAGAGCCTGCTGAAGGCACAGAGATTAAGGGAACAATCCAACTCATGCTCTCCTCGAAAGCTTCCGCCAGACCTTCTGTCCTTCTGCAGGCATAGCCTAAAGTCACCGCAACACAAACTCCTCTTCCCCAGCCTCCAGGTCGAGCCCGGAGCTCTCCTTACCTTCCCGAAGCTGCCCACCATCTCCTGCACCAAGGACCTCATGGGTGCGATGTAGATAATCTTGAAGTCATCCACGTTGATGGTCCCGTCCATGTTAATGTGCTTCCCGATTTCTCGCAGCATGCACATGAGTGCCACGTTGGTCTTCCCAGCACCCTAGACGGCGAGCAGAAGCAGCCCCATCAGACTCCCATCCTCTCCGGGATGAAGGTATTTCCCAGAGCAGCCACTCTTTTCTGCCCAAAAAGATCATTCTTCCGGAGGCTCGCAAAGTATTTCTCTTCCCACTCCCCATCACGGGGAACCCGAGCGTCGGGGTCCTTACCGTGGGAGCACAGAGCAGCAGGTTCTCATCCGACTCCAGCGCTGCTCGGTAGAGTTTGCTCTGAATACGGTTCAGAGTTTTAAAGCCCTCGAATCCAGCCTGGGCATATTTGGGCAACTTTTCCACGGAAACCAATTGCTGAAAAGGAGAAAAAAAATAAATAAATATCCAAACTCGATGCCTTTGTTTCAGTTCCTCACGGGCTGCAGGGCAGATGTGAGACCTCAGAGACAGCCTGGGGAGTAGCAGGGTCGTATTGTGTCCAGATGGCAGAACGAGGCGAAGCCCCGTGCCCAGCGACCACGGAGCAGGTTAGGGAGAGATCAAAGCAGGCACATGAGCCTGCCCTTGCACTCCCAAGGGCGCAAGCCACAGCTGGCTGCAGCATCAAAAAAGCAAATCCCCGCCGTGTTCTCATGACGGAAGGGATCAGCCCACGTTTCCGCTGCCCAGCACTGATCAAGAGAGTTAATTTCTCAGGCGGCGTGCGATGCATCAGCCAGATCTCTGGCCCAGCTGCACGACAGTGAAACGAGAGCAACAGCAGAGCCGAGGGCTCGGCACAGCGGCTGAGTGGGGCAGGGGAGCCCTGAGACAGACACCAGCACAGGATACGCACCCCGTAAGCGAGAGAAGGGAAATCAGGAACCCTTCCCAGCCACATGAAATCCCTCAGCTTAAAATAGTGATCCTTCAAGAAACTTGAAGGGGCGTCACCGCCATACCAAAGCCAGCTGAGTTCCAGAAACGATCAGCGACACCGAGAGCAACTCTGCAAACCCAGTGCCAAGTTAAGTGGCAACAAAGCAGGACACCGACCTCTTCAGAGCCAAAAGGCTTCGGCTTCAGGGCGGGCACGTGCACCTCCTCGTAGCCCTTGCGCTGCCTGCGGAAGGAGCCGTCGGGCAGCTGGCACCGCTTGTTGGCCATGAAGTGACTGCCCTGAGCGAACACCAGGTCCTCCAAGTCCAGCACCTGCCGGGGAGCCAGCGCCTACGAACAGGAAAGGGAGAGTGAGACGGGGAAGGGGCCAGGACTGGAGGAGCCCCTCCTGCTGCTTTTGTCCTGGGACCGCAGGTGAAGCGACTGCATCCAACGGGCAAGCGCCTCTTCGGCGCACGAGGGGCTCATCCTCGGCATCCTCCTGCCCACGACACGCCAAAGAGACTTTTTGCATCGACAAAGGGCTGGGAACAGACGGCTCTGAAGAGTCTCACCTCTCCTCCTTGGTCGAGGTCCATGGTCTCCAAGTCCGTGTCCATCCGGGACTGACGGACACGCTCCCGCCGGGAGCGCTCCTCCTGCAAGGAGACCAGAACTCAGCGCTCCGCAGCCTGCTGCACAGACCCGGGGACCCTCCCGCCACGCGCAGCTCCGCATCCTGCCAGCCTGCGCAACCCGAGCGCCCCACACCAGGACTTTTCTCAAGCGCGGGCATTCGTGCCACCAGAAGCTGTGATTCTGGGCAGTAACTTTTGGTCCGGGACCTGAACTTACTTTCCAGGAGAGCACAGTAAGAGAGGCAGGGAGTGAAGGCACACAGACCTGCCCTACCTAGAGCCCAGCCCACAAAACACGCCAGCAGCACTCCCCAGAGACACGAACCTGGCCCCTCACGCCGAAATAACCGCTGTTATTTTTTAGTTTGCTTTGGTTTTTGATTGGCTTGTGCTTTTTTAATACAACAGAGCAGGAATATGATGTTACTCCAAAATAACGAAACAAACCCACGCTCAGGCACGGAGCCGCTGTTCTCCAGAGGCCAAGCAGAGCAAATCCAGCCCGGCACTAAGCCTGTGGCACGCTGCTATGAATTGTTTCCTGGCCCACCGTGTTCAAACACTGGCGGTTAGGAGTTGAGCGGAGGTGAGCAGAGCGTTTCAGCGCAGCCAGCCTCGCGCTGAGGGGGCTCAGAGGTGAGGCAGTAACGTTACGAGAAAGTTAACGCCAGCGCAAAGACCTGAAACTTGCACGCATCAACGTTTTTCCTGGAAAAGCAGCCATCTGAGCCACTGAAAATAGCAGATGATAAACACGCTGCCCTCTCAGCTGAGTCTCAGTGGTCACCTAAGCAACGTTTCCCATGCTTGCGAGATCCCAGCTGAGTCAGCAGGCTCCTCTCACGCAAACAGCGACCGAAACACGCAGCTGAGTGACGCAGCTCAGGCAGCAGCAAAGCTCCCAGCGTTTCTCTGCTCGCCCAGCCTTACCCGGATGAGATCTTCCTTCTCTGTCTCGTGCAGCTGATACAGGAACTTGGACAGCTCAGGATCCGCTTCCATCTTCCCCATGATCCTTTCCTTTTCGGCTTCGCTTTGGGCACTGGCCAGCAAAGTGCAGTACAGGACTGGAGGGAGGAAAATGAGAGATGCCTCACAAGGCCAGAGCCAGCAGGGAGCCAACGACAAGGACCCAAACTTCACAACGCGACACGAAGGGCGGGTAAAAAGCCTCGGGAGGCACGAGAACCGGGTGTCAAAACAGGAGAACAAAGTGGCAAGGTGACAGGGAGCGGCACTCACTCATCATCCGATGCTGCCGCAGCACTTTAATGAAGTCGAAGGTGTTAAAGCCCAGCAGCAGAACGAGCTGGTTCTCGCATTCCCGGTCATCGCTTGCGGTCTGGCAGGAGACAGGAGGAACCAGCACCTCAGCACCGTGCACGAGAATCCCTCTTTGCACAAAAACGAGCACCGGACTCAAGTGGATGTACACAACAGGGCAAGACGAGGCACCTGGCGCAGGCTGCAGATAAAAATCCCTCCCTCTGTGCTTCCCCCCAGCCCCAGCGAGTCGCGACGCTCAGCACACGAGCGTCAGCACCAAAACGAGCAGGGCGCCAGGCCTGGCTTACGATGACCTCCCAGCAAACGCTGACAGAAGAACCAACCCGCTCGGAAGACCGTTCCTCTGGGTATTTCCATGACCTCTAACCTCTGCGCCAGCGCCCGTCTTGTCGGCGCAGGCGGGACGGCAACAGCCGCATCTCATCGCTTTAGCTCGCGGCGGCGTCCGGGCAGCTTCCTGCCTCCCAGAAGGGTCCTGGAGGAATCCCGCAGCGCGGCTGGCCGCTTACCTTCAAGATCTCCAGCACTTCGTCTGCCTTCTTCTGGGAAACGATGGCGTCGTCGTAGAAGCGGCTCAGCTGCCGCTGAAGCCAAAAGGCATCGATGTCTCGGGGATGCAGATCCTTCTTCTTGGAGCTCATCAGCTCCCCTGATGCCACGAGCTTGGGAAAAAAAACACAATTAAAAGGTCATTTTCTCCACCCACAAAGCGGGCACCTGGCCTCGGCGCTGCGGAAGGAGCGTTTTGGGGCCCCCTCTCCCCACCCAGAGGAACAGGGAACCGGCTGCAGCCGTTTGGCTGACAGCCCCCACACCCTCCGTGTTACTTCTGCACCAGCCAACAGCCTCCACGGCCGCCTTCCACCCGCCGCCGGGCTTAACTCCATCCCCAGCCCAAAAAGGGGATCCCTGGCTCCCCTCCAGGCGACCCCAGATCACGTTCCACGTCTTCCTCCGTGACTCACGTTGGCTGAGAGGGTGCAGCGGACGACAGCTTCGTCTCCCTCCATGTCGTCGTCAGACGCCTCGTCACGCACCTCGCCGTAAATGTCCTCGTCCCCTTCCTGTTGGGAGAGGAGTTCCCGTAAGCGGCTCTCACAGACATCAAAGAGAAGCTTCTCCTCGACACAAATGGCAACTCCTTCCTGAGGGGAAACCGAGCTCGTGCTTTTAACATCAACATAATGCTGCTGCGCAGGTAAGGGAGCGCGTGGTGCAATCATTTTTGCTCTCTGAATCCTACAGAGAGGTTTTACGGGTGACTCCAGCAGGCTCACATTTGTCTTTTTCTCTCAGCTTCCTCCAGAAACAATCCCAGCGAGCATTTCTGTGAAATACTTCCAAACGGCGCATTTGCATTCATCCCTTCCTCCTGAGCTGTCAAGTTTCCCCAAGAGATCTAAATACCACCATCTGTTTTCCATCGTACTGACTCACGATAAGCCTCGGATTAGCAAGATAATCAACAAATCCTCCCAAAGCCAGGAAGCGGCATCTAAAATAATCCCTCCTCTCCTTCCCGGCAGAGAGAGCCCGGCCCGAGCCCATGCCCGCTTCCCGACGCGACCGAGGGCCGCAGAACAAGCGGGGTCCCCGCGGCTCAACGCGAGGGGACGGCGCAGGGGCTCGGCTGCCAGGCTGCGGGGGCTCATCGCTCACCTCCTCGTCAGACTCGAACTGCACGTTCACGCCGTACGTCTCGTCGATGTTGTCATCTGCGGGGGAGAGCGGAGTTAATTAAGCAGAGAATCTGGGGGCCACACGCAAGGTTCGCAGCTCCCCGCACCCCACCTCTGCACACCCAAAAGATGACGAGAACGGCGTTTGGGGCTTGAAAGCTATCCCAGCGCCTTCCAGGCTGCGCGAAAACGCGGCCCCTGGAGCGACGCCGGGGCTGGCACCGGCTGCCGCAGGGGTCTCCCTGCCAGCCCCGTCCCCGGGGCCGCAGGCCGGCGCGTGCCCGTACCCATGTTCTGAATTTCCTTGTCGCCGCCGTAATCGGTGATCTTCTTGCCCAGGTTGACCAGCACGTGGTAGCGCGTGTCGTCGGTCTGTCCCAGCAGCAGGTCGATCTCCTTCCTCCTCTCCTTATCGCGCAGCTTCTCGTTCTTCAGCACCGCCAGCACCTCGTCGGCGGCCCCGCACAGGATGTCGCGCGGCTGCAGAACGAGCAACGTGGACGTGTAACGCGGGGACGGTGCTGGGCCCCCTTCCTGCGCGGAGCCGTCCCGCCCGTCCCTGTCCCACGGCCTCACCTGGTCCCCGAGGGCGGCCTGGATGAAGCTCAGCAGCACCTCGTAGGTCTCGCGCGTCTCCTTGGTCTTGGGCTTGTAGATGATTCCCACCATCTCGTCAATGCCCTCGGACAGCAGGGTGTAACCCTTCATCTTGTTGATGTCGTGCCTGTCCTCGTCACGCTTCCTTCTCCTGCGAGGAGGGAGCGGAGGCTCAGGCCCCGCGCGGGGGCTTCTCCAGCCAGCACCGCGCGGACGTCGTCTGTCACCAGCGGGCAGCCCGAGCGCCTCCCTCGCTGCCGCCGCACACGGGGGTGGACGGACACATCCATCCCTCCGGGAGCATGAGAGATCCCAGAAGCGGCCACGCCGCTTCAGTGCCCGGTATCGCCCACCGGTGAGCACTGGGAGCTGTGGGCTCAAGGCACCGCTCTGAGCAGCTCCGTCCCCCTGCCCTTACGGCTCGTGGGACCGCGGGAGCGGTGCCCTCAGCGGGCCACGATTGGGCCCCTCGCTGCCAGAAGGACGTCGAGGCCCTGCAGCGTGCCCAGAGCAGGGCTGCGAAGCTGGGGAGGGGCCGGGGCCACAAGGCCTGGGAGGGGCGGCTGGGGGAGCTGGGGGGGCTCGGCGGCGCCCGCGGGGGGGCCCCCGGGCCGCGCCCGCTCCCCCCCGCCGCCCCCCGGGGGGGGGGGGGGGGGAGCTGGGGTCGGCCTCTTCCCCCAGGTAACTGTGCCAGGAGCAGAGGGAACGGCCTCAAGGTGTGACGGGGGAGGGTCGGGCTGGAAATGAGGAGACATTTCTGCTCAGGAGCAGTCAGCCATGGGGACGGGCTGCCCAGGGAGGCGGCGGCGTCACCGTCCCCGGGGGTGTTCAAGGCGAGGTTGGGCCTGGTGCCTGGGGACAGTGGCAGGGGGCGGCAGGGCCAGGTGAGGGGGGGCTTGTCCAGCCGCAGCGATTCCATGCTTCCAAGGAAAATAAAGGAACGGATTAAGCTTTAATTTTCCACTTGGCTTTTATCTTCTGGACGTGGAGCAAGCGCCTTCAGACAAAGGGAGCGCCCTCGCCGCACGCCCCGCGTTGGCGGCTGTTGCAGCCCCGCGGTCGCCCCCCACCGAGGCGTTTTCGCTCCAAACCCCTCAACCTGCCCGATTCTCCTGCGCTTACAGGGCTGGAACCACCAACGAAGGCGTCGCTTCGAGACGTGGAAGCCGGACGAGCTGCCCGGAGCTTTACCCCGCCGATACGACCGGGAGGCTCGGCGGGGCCCTCAGCCCCGAGCGCCCCCCCCCGTGGCCCCCCCCCACTCACTTGGCTCGCCGCTCCTCCTGCATCTGGGGCTTGGTGCGCTGCGCCTTGTCCCCCATGCGGGTGCCCTCCAGCTTGCCCACCAGGGACAGCACCTCGCCCGTGGGCTCATCCCGCCGCGTCCGGTCGATGAGCGAGCGGTCGGCTTGGAGGACGAGGTTGGAGTTCTGCGGGGACGGAACGGCGCCGGTCACCGGCCCCTTAGGCCCTCACTCCCACCCGTTACCGGCCCTTTACGCCCTCAGTCCCATCCATTCACCCGTTACCGGCCCTTTACGCCCTTATTCCCGCCCATTCACCCGGTCACCAACCCCTTACACCCCTACTCCCGTCCCCTTCCCCCCCCCTCCCCCCCCAGAACCGTGCCCGTGGCGGCTCCGAGCCCCTCACCGGGGTCAGCACCGGATTAACGGGGGGGGGGAGAAGGGGCAGGGGGAGCCCCCGGGGCGGACCGGGCCTGGGACCGGGCGGGGAGGGAGCCCCCGGGGGCCGCAACCTGGGGCCTGGGGACCGGCGGCCGAGGCCCGGGGGCCGAAAGTCGGGGCCCGAGGGCCTGGAACCGGGCGCCGGGAAGCGAGGCCCGCTCCCGGTGCCCGCACTCACCGCCTTGTACTCATACTGCAGGCTGCGGGCGGTCACGTCCGCCATGGCGCCGCCGGGCTGGAGGAGGCCGCGCCGCCGCCGTGCCCCGGTTCGCGGAACGGAACTTCCGGGGCGAGCGGAAGCGGCCCGGTGTCCGGCCCCGCCGCGTGCCAACGACCCGGAAGCGCTTCCGCTGCTCCGCGCGGCGCGGCAGGCGTTGGGACTACACCTCCCAGCGTGCACCGCGGAGCGCAGGGGCGGGGACAGCCCCCTCGTGGCCTCGCTGATTGGCTGCGAGCGCCAGGGGGCGTGCCCTTCTCTCGGGGTTACCCGCTCCCTCCCCGAGAGCCGACGCCGATTGGCTCCCGCGCGCCGCCCCTCCCCTCCCCGCTCCCCCATTGGCCGCCCCGCGCGGGGGGGGGGGGGGGGGGGCGGTTGGCCGTTAACCCCCCTCCGCAAATAGGAGGAGCCGCGGCGCGGCCCGGCCGCCTCCCATTGGCCGCCCGCCGCGCAAGCCCCGCCTTTTCCTCGCAGCCCCGCCCCCGTTTTGAAGCCGGCCCCGGGACCGGCCCTGCCCGGCCCCGCCATGGCGGCGGGGGGGGGGCGGGGGGGGCCGGCGGGGCCCGGCGGCGCTGCGCTGGTACCAGATCCCCCTGTCCTCCGCCCGCGTGCCGCGCTCCGGCCTCTTCAGCTACGGCTTCCAGGCCAGCCTCAGCTCCTACCAGGAGCTGCGCATCCACAAGCACCTGCGCGTCGGCCGCCCCGTGGCCCCCCCGCCCCCCGGGCTGCTGGCCCCGTGGCCGCCCCCGCCAGCACCGGGGGCGCCTGGGGGGACAGGGGGGGGGGGGGGGGGGGGGGCGGTGACCCCGGTGTCGTCCTCAGCGTTGTCCCCAGGATGGGCACAGGGCGGCTGGTGACCCTGCTGCCGTCCCCGGTGTCGTCCCCGGGGTGGCCCGTGGCCCTAGCGTTGTCCCTGGTGTTGTCCCCAAGGTAGGCACAGGGCGGTCGGTGACCCTGGTGGCATCCCCGGTGTCGTCCCCGGGGTGGCCGGTGGCCCCAGCGTTGTCCCTGGTGTTGTCCCCAAGGTGGGCACGGGGCGGTTGGTGACCCTGGTGGCATCCCCAGTGTCACCCCCGGCGATGGGCACAGGGCGCCGGGGAAGCCGGTGACCCTGGTGGCATCCCCAGGGTTGTCCCCAGGATGGGCACAGGGCGGTTGGTGACCTCGGTGTCATCCCCGGTGTCGTCCCCACAATGGGCACAGGGCAGCTGGAGACCCTGGTGTCGTCCCCATTGTCATCCCCACCGATGGCATGGGGTGGCTGGTGACCCTGATGTCCCCCCTGGGGTCCCTGGGCACCGGAGCGGCCAGTGACCCCAGGGCGGTCCCCAGGGCGGGCAGGGGGTCACCGGCGACCCCGGCGTCATCCCCGGGCTGGGCACGGGGCGTTGCCGTGGCTGGTGCCCCCGGTGCTGTCCCCGGTGTCCCCGGTGCCCTGTGCTGACCCCCGCCCTGTCCCAGCAGCCCCGCGGAGCCCCAAGGAGCCCCCCCAGAGGGGGCCGAGCAGGGGCCGGCGCCCGCCTGGCTCTGCCCGGCCCCACGGCAAGCAGCGGGAGGCGGCACCGCGCCGGGAGGAACCGGGCCGCTCCCGGCACTGCCCGCCGCTGCTGGAGGTGGCCTCGGCGAGCCCCGGGGCTGAGACCAAGCGCGGGCAGCCCGCCGAGGCCGGGACGGCGCCGCAGGAAGCAGGGGACGCGGCGAGGACGGGACGGGAATCCCCCGGGGACAGCGAGGACGACCTGATCCCGCTGCGGGAGCTGCTGCGCTTGGGCAGCTCGCCCCCGAGCCCCGCGGAGCCCCGCGGGCAGCTCAGCCCTCGCCCCGCCGTGCCGAGCCCTCGCCGGGTGCCCGAGGACGGCCTGCCCGGCGCCGAGGCGTCGCCGCTCCGTGCCCAGACCCCGCAGCCGTGCCCGGAGCAGCTCGCCAACAGCCTGGAGGCTCTGCTGCGGGAGAAGAGGTGAGGCGAGCCTCCCCCGCGGGCACGGGATCCCCCCCCTAACCCGGCGAGACCTCACCCCGCCTGCCCTCGCCGCCCCCCGTGCCAGGGAGCAGCGCCACGCGCCCGCGCTGCCGTGGGTGCCCGTGGACGACAGCAGCCTGCAGGAGCCCCCGGACGCCGCCGCGCAGCTCCCGGAGGAGCACAGGTACGGCCGCGAGCCCCCGGGGAGGGGGGGGGAGGCCGCGCGCCCCCGCTGCCCCCCTGCAGCGCCGTGGTGGCCGTGCCCCCGCCGCCCCCAGGCTCCTCCTGGCGCTTTTCACCGTGGAAGCGCAGCTCATCCCCGCCGCGCACCCCGGGGAGCCCGTCTTCCGCGCCCGCCCGCTGCCGCCGCCCGCCCTCGACGCCCGCGGGCTGCGGCCTCGCAGCGTCCTGGAGGGGCAATTCCTGAGGTGAGGGGACAGCGGGACGGGACGGGGGGGGGGGGCACACGCGGGGACGGGGGGAGGGTGCCGCTTAAACCCCTTCTCGGCTCTCGCAGCGCCTCGCCCGCCGGCCAGGCGGCGTTCGTCCGCGACGGGCTCCTCAGCCTGCTGTACCGCTCCGGCACCGCCTGCCCGCCGCCCGTCCTGCGCTGGCTCTTCCAGGTGAGCTTCCGCAGCCCGTGGGGGGGGGGATGCCCGCCCCCCCGGGGGCCCCCCCCCCCCCCCCCCACGCCAACCCCTGCCGCTCCCCGCAGCCCCCCGGATCCATCCTGCTCCCCGGGACAGGCGAGCCTCGATGCCACCGGCGCGCTGGCCTTGGCGACGCAGCTCGGGGACATCTGCAAGGTGGGAGCCAGCCCCGTCCCGCGGCCGCCCCCCCTCCCTCACCGCCCTCCCGCTCACGGGGCGACGCCAGCACCCGCGGGGGCGCCCGCTGGGGCTGCCGCCACCCTTCCCCTGCCTTGTTGGGGACGTTGGATCCCCCCCCACACCCCCCCTCGGTGACCCCCCGCCTTCCCCTTCAGTTCCTGGAGCTGTGCGTGGCCGCCCAGCCTCGCCGCTACCCGGACCCTGCCCGCCGGCAGCTGCTCGCTCTGCTCTGCTTCCTCGGCCTCGACCGGGCTCTTCGCTGCCAGCCGCTGCCCGACCTGCAGCACCTCCTGCTCTGCCTGCTCGAGGGCCTCACGGACTGGCAGGGACAGGTACCGGGGGGCTCCGGGGGGGGGTGCTCGGCCGCCCCGCGCCCCCCCGGGAGCCCCGCGCCCCGCCGGGAGCCCCGCGCCGCCGCTCAGCACCCCCCTCGCCCTCTCCCCGCAGCTGCCCGCGCTCTGCCTGTCCCTGTGCCAGCTCTCTCAGCACCACCACAACCTGCTGGCCCTCGTGGGGCTGCTGCCAGATGTCACCGGCAGGGGCAGGTACGTCCCCGGCGGAGGGGACACGGGGACCCCCGGCGGGAGCTGGCAGAGCCCCGCGGGCTCGGTGCCACGCCGCGGGCTCGGTGCCACGCCGCGGCTCGCTGTGATTCCTTTATTCCAGCCGGTTGCTCAGGCACAAAGCGGGCAGGATCCGGCTGCCGCCGCCGCCGCCCCTCGCCACGAGCAGCCGGAGGGCAGCGGGGTGACGCCGGCGCTGCGGGGACATCGCGGCCCTGGCAGCGGGGACGGTGACACGCGCCCCACGCTCACGCTCTCTCCCCCTCTCCCCAGGGAGCTCCGCAGGCGTCTGAGCCTTTGCGTCATGGCTCGGCTGCTGGGGGAGCCGCCGGTCACCGCGCTGCCCCTCGGGGCGGAGGTGGGTGAAGGTCCCCGTGTCCCCCTTGGGGGTGGCGGTGTCCCCAAGTGTCCCCTGACCCCTGCTTTCCCCGCAGCTCCAGGCGCTGAGCCGGCTCCTGGCGCTGTCCCGGCCGGACGCTCTGCGGTGCCGGCTGCCCGCTGAGCCCAAGGAGTCCGAGCAGGAGGTGGGCGCCCACCACCGGGGTAACCTGGGGGGAGCTTGGGGACACCCCCGGAGGTGCCACCAGCTGCCTGCGCCCCCGCTGTCCCCGCAGGCCTGCTACCTGAGCTACAGCCTCCTGCGCCTCGCCGACGCCGTGGTGGGCAGCGAGCCGCCGCCGGGCGAGCAGCGGGTGAGTGGCCAGCCCCGAGGGAGGGGGG
>NC_048914.1:1119920-1150106 GCF_011077185.1 Oxyura jamaicensis | reverse complement strand
TGAGGGGGTGTAGGGGCCTGGGGTGGCTTCTGAGGGGACAGTGTAGGGGCTGTGGAGTAAGGGGGTGTCCTGTGGGACCTGGGGGGCTGTGAGGGGAGAGTGTGGGGCTGGGGGGCTCTACAGGATCTGGGAGTATGGGGAGGGGCTGAGAGGGGGCTGGGTGTTAGCTGGGAAGCTTTTCGGGTGTCTGTGGGAGTGGGGGGACGGTGCAATGGGAGACAGAGCCTGGGGGACGTGGGTTGGTGAGACTCTGGAGCAGGTCCTGGGCTCTGTGGTGGGGAGCACGGGGCCGAGGGAAGGTCTGGGGGCTGCAGCAGGGCCTGGGGGTCCAGGGCAGGGCACAGGGTGACCGGGCTTGGGGACACAGGAATGCGCTCGGGGCCATGGTGCAGGGGCTTGGTGTCGGGGTCTGGGGCCCCAGCGGGGCTCGGGAGCTGCCTGGGCTCCCTCAGGAGCGGCGTGGTAGCAGGTGATGAAGCTCAGGGGCTTCTGGCTGGCTGCAAACACCTGTCAGGAGCTACGGCTGCGTCATTAAGTGTTAAAGTCAGGACGTTCTAGTGCTTCTTGTTCACACAATTTAGACAACTCCTGCTGCTGTGCTCACTCTTGCAGCCAGAGCCGGGGTTTGGGAGCCGTGGCCGGACTTAGGACCCCAGCTGGCTACAGATTCTTTCTCACTTTAAGAGCACAGAGGTGAGCGATCCCGTTCCCTAACGTGTGATTTTTCCTCACAGCGAAGCAGATCTCCCCATCGACGTCGAGACGGTGACGCCCACGCCCGTGCCGCTCTACGACAACCAGAAGGCGCGCAGCGTGATGAACGAGTGCGAGCGCCACGTCATGTTTGCCCGCACGGACGCGGACGCCCCTCCGCCGCCGGATGACTGGGAGGAACACGTCAACAGGTAGCTGGGGCCAGCTGGGAGAACAAATGGGGCTCGAAACAACCCCACGCCGCCCAGAGTGGGATTTTTAGCGTGACGTAATACGCAGCGACGTTCCTGAACCGAGTGATGTTCAAAGGAAACGAATTCTTGTGTCCAAATTCCTTGTTTGCCTGCTGTGAAAACTGTTAGGTTTAATGGTGGAGGCTGGCCCAGCTGCTGAAGCTCCTGCACGCTTCGCCTGGAGCTGCCTCCTCTCTTTGGAGGAGCTTGGGACAGTGACACCCAGGTCCCCAGCTCAGCCATATTCCAGTGTTGAAGACTAAAAAGGAGGGTGTGCGTAAATTCCACCTCCCCCCTGTAACCTTCCCTGTAACTGTAGTCAATCAATTCACAGGAACAGTTATTTTGAGAAATAGGGAGATAACCTAAAAGGAACAATTATTTTGGTCTTATTTATTGTTTCTGTTATTCCAATGCTGGGATGTTCACCGATACGCCCTGGTGACGTGCACAATCTAAGTGCTTTTTGTTGAGCAGTCTTTTTAACTTAAATCCTCGCTAACAAAACGCGTTTTTTCCGTAGCTGTAAGCGGGTTCTGGAGGTGCAGCTGATGCCCAGCTGTGCCTGCTCGCCGGACCCAGCTGCCTGTGTCCCAGTGATCAACGTTAAGTCTTTGGTTTTCTCCCCAGGACGGGCTGGACAATGGCTCAGAACAAGCTATTTAACAAGATCCACAAGGCGCTGCAGTCCGACAGGCTGGCTCGTTTGGCCAACGAAGGGGTAAGATCTCTTACTCCCTGTTGCTCTTTCACCTCTTTCACCTTCCAGCAGATTTGTTGCCTGGTTTTAGTCCCCCTGAGCAAAGCGACTGAGTCAAGATGAAAGTCTTGGCTCTGGGGTTCTGTGGTCTTAAGAACCAGGCAGCTCTGGACTTGCTTGAGGCGTGATTTTGTCCTCACTGGAAGGGTTTTGGTCCTTGCTTGTTGCCAGCGGGCTTTGAGCTGCCCAGACCGATGCTTTCCTGTGGTTTGGGATGCACGTGGCATGCTTGATTTTTCCTGTAACCCGTGCGTTTCTCCTTTAATTTCCTGGTTCTCAGGCTTGCAATGAGCCGGTCCTGAGGAGGATAGCGGTGGACAAATGTGCTCGGAGGGTCCGCCAGGCGCTGGCCAGCGTGAACTGGGACACCAAGCTGATCCAGTGGCTTCACACAACGTTAGTGGAAACCCTCAGTTTGCCGGTGCTGGCTGCGTACTTGGACGCTCTGCAAACGCTTAAAGGAAAGGTGATGAAAGCAGCGAGAGACCTCACCCTCTTACCACGATCTCCCTTTGTAAAGCTCATTGAAAGGAACCTGATGGAGTCTCTCCCCTTTTTCTTTGGGGAGGCAGGGATGATGTTTAAAAACCCGTTGGAAAAAGCGTGCGTGTACTCAGTTTCTGGCCTCTGGTTTCAGATCCCCACCCTGATCGATAGGATGCTGCTCTCCTCCACCGCGAAGACGGGGGCAGCAGGAGCTGAGGCTCTGTCCTTGCTGCTGAAGAGACCCTGGGACCCTGCAGTGGGTGTCTTGTCGCATAACAAACCAGTGAGTACCTCCGGGGGCTCACGGGGAGCGAGAGGCCGTTCTCGCTGCCTGGTGTACTCATCATAAAATGGTTTGGGCTGGAAAGGATTTGAAAGCCCATCTAATTCCAGCTCCCCTCCCAGCAGCCCAAGCTGCCCCCAGCCCCATCCAGCCTGGCCTTGGGCACTTGCAGGGATGGGGCAGCCACAGCTCCTCTGGGCAGCCTGTGCCAGGGCTTCAGCACCCTCAGAGTAAAGAATTTCTTCCTTACATCTAATCTAAACCTACCCCTTTTAATTTAAAGCCATTACTCCTTTTCCTATCACCACAGTCGCTGACAGAGTCCCTCCCCAGCCTTCCTGCAGCCCCCTTCAGGCACTGGCAGGCTGCTATCGGGCCTCCCCAGGGCCTTCTCCTCTCCAGGCTGGACAACCCCATCTCCCTCAGCCTGTCTCCATAGCAGAGCTGCTCCAGCCCCTCGATCATCCTCGTGGCCTCCTCTGGCCTCCTTCTAATACTTCCAAGTCCTTGTGCTGGGGGCCCCAGAGCTGAGCGCAGGGCTCCAGGTGGGGTCTCACGAGAGCAGAGCAGGGGCACAACCCCCTCCTCGCTCTGCTGCCACGCTGCTGTTGGTGCAGCCCAGGACACAGTTGGCTTTCTGGGCCGCTGGCTCACATTGCTGGCTCTCCTTCTGTCTCTGCTGTGCTCCTTGGGCTCTTTTCCTCCTGGTTTTTAGCCTTGCTCGATGAGGGGAATCCTGTTGTTGGACCCATTTTCCCCCATACTATCCCACGATAACATTTGCTGGTGAAAGCTTGCGCATTTAATGAGCTCTGCAAGGTCCCTCCCACTTAGTGGTGTGGGCCAGGCTGGGCTTTGGGTTTATAAATAACCCTTTTAATTCTTCTGTGGCCTATCAGGGTTGTGCTGAGAGTGTTGCTCCTCTTCAGCCCCCGCCTGGGAGGGTGCTCTTACATGAGCTTACCACCAAGAAGCAGCTCACGCAGCATGCGGCGTCCTCTCGTGGGAAGCTTTGCTTAAGTTTGCCCCTGTGAACCCCTTGGTGCACGTGAGGGACGGGAGCAGCGGGAGGACGGGGAAGCAGGCGATGAGGTCTGGGGCTGGGAGGTCGCCTTCCCTCACGTATCTCTCGTTGAACTTTGCAGAGCAAATTGCCTGGCTCCCCCCTCATCCTGATTGCTTCCTCCGGCCCCTCCAACTCCATGTTCCCCACTTCTCGACGGCACCGCTTCTGGCAGTCGCAGCTTTCCTGCTTGGGAAAGGTTTGTACGGTCGGCTTGGAAGGCGGGCACGTTAGGAGCTAGTTCACGTTAGCAGCTGTGGTCGGCTGCAGCTGCTGAGCTTATTTTTGTAATCGTTGGCTCACCAAAATACTTGCCTCTGCTAAAAACAGAGGCTGGCATCTGCCACCTGCAGTGAGCAGCAGAGGTCGTCTCTGGAGGGAGTTTCCTCTGTTTTTTAGCAGCTAGAACTGAATTCCACGGGAGAGACAAAGCACAAAGTTGTGTAGAAACTGGTTCCAGCCTGTGGCTGTTACTGGTGCCTGCTGTGCCTTTGTTATTCATTCATTTTTCGTTCCAAATGACAGGTGATTCCCATCGCCACCCACCTGCTGAACAACGGCAGCGGGGTGGGGGTGTTGCAGTGTCTCGAGCACATGATTGGCGCGGTGAGGAGCAAAGTGGCGGAGGTAAGAGCAGGGCGAGCCTGTGCCCCCCTGGCCTGCAGGTGCTGCGGGGCCCAGCGGCAGCGTCCCATTGTCTGTCCCTCCATCGCTGTCCTTTATCTCCCGTAGATTCACAACCACTTCTCTCACAAGCCGATCATCCTGATCGGGTGGAACACGGGTGCCTTGGTGGCCTGTCACGTAAGTGCCTGTTTCGTTTGTGTTCTCTCAGACAGTTTGACAACTTCGGGTCGGAGTTTGGTGCGTTTGAGGCTCTGGGGGATTATTATTCCATTCCCTTTCCTCTTGCTGAGGCCTGGCTTTGAGGTGCATCCTTTTTTGCCATGGGGGCATAAAGGAGTTTGAGTTCCCTGGTGTTTTTTCCCCCCAGTCCTTTTAAGCACCCAAGCACAGTCTAAATACGTGAGAGATCTCCATGCCCTGAGCCTAGCAAAGCGACCTCTACAGCAGAGGACCGTGAGGATGCTGACTTGTTGCTTTTCTACCCAGGTTTCAGTGATGGAGTACGTCACTGCAGTTGTGTGCCTTGGATTCCCTCTTCTAACAGTTGATGGCCCCAGAGGGGTAAGGACTGCAGGGATGGGGGTGCCACTTAAAGAATTGTTTGGTTTTTAACCTCCCTAGACTGTTTCATAGAACGTGGTTTGGAAGTGCAGTGAGCACGGGAAGATTTTTGAGGAACGTGTCTGTGATGGTTTTATCTGGAGGGGATGTGCCCAGCAGGCCGAACTGTTGCATCTGTAACAGGTTTCCTGATGCGATAGCAGGCGTGTGAAGTCCTGTCCCCCTTTGCTTGGCCCTCCTGTAACATGTTTTTGCAGCTCCTTTGGGTCTTACACGAGCGTCACCTGTTGACTGTGTCATTTGGCACCAGAGATGACGACTGAAGTTCATTTCTGTGGATCCCAAATCACTCCTTTGTTAGCTGACCGGTTTGTGACCGTGTTGGGAGTGATTACGGTTTGTGCTGGTGAAATAGCCAGTTCTGAGACGGCAGTGGAAATCCTTAGCCCTGTGTAAAAGACGTTTGTGGGTATGGTGCAGTGCATGAGCAGAGTTCCCCTAAGGATGACTGCGTAAATCCCACCGGGGCTCACCCTGGAGAGCTTCAGTGCCAGTTGCGGTGCTGTTGGCACCTCTTCAGCTTTGTCCTGGGTTGTGTGCAAAAGCTCGGAAGAGGAAGGATGAGTTGGAACAGGGTATCTGAGATGTGCAGCCTTGTCCAGGCAAACCACGGGACTCATAATTTCCTCCAGGATGCAGTTAGTACGCACTGGGATCGCGTGTGACGTGCTGCCTGCTCCTCCGTGGCACGTGCTTTCCTGTTGGGAAGTGCTTACCTGTTTGGGAGATGCTTCAGAAACGTGTTGGGCCCCAAAGATTGCGTCCTGGAACAGCCCTTCTGAATTGCAGCCCCCCTTGCTCTTGCAGGACGTCGATGATCCCCTCCTGGAGATGAAGACCCCTGTCCTCTTTGTCATCGGTCAGAACTCCCTGCAGTGCAACATCGAAGCGATGGAAGATTTCCGGGAGAAAATCCGAGCTGATAACAGCATGGTGGTGGTGGGAGGAGCAGATGACAACCTCAGGTGATGTCCTGTGAGATGGATGCTCTGCCCTGAAGCGCTGGGCAGCACCTGCGCACGCTGCTCACAAAAAAACGTGGCCCTGCCTAATATTGCTCTGTCAAAGGGAGCAGTTGGTCAAAGCCCAGTGTGCTGGATAGAGAGATGGCTGGCTGGGTGATTTTTCTGGGATAAATCCCCTTTGGTTCTCCCAGTGGGAAGCAGAAGATCCAGGGCACAGTACGGCACGACACTAGAGCAGGTTATCTGCTTTTTCTTGCCACCCTGGCTCTGGAACATGCAGCTGATGGAGGCTGTGTCTGGTATTGGGGTAAGGGAGGCCCCAGGAGCCTCGCAGGAGGCGCTGAAGGTTTCAGTGAACTTGGGAGCTTGTTCTCCAGTCACACTCGTGTGTCTCTGGGATAACTGCACCAAAAATGGGAGCAAGTTGTGTATGAGAACGGGTTTAGCCTGATGCCAGAGCTGGATCCAACAATGCAAACAGTATTTTGGAGCACTGTCAGTCAGAGATCTATAGCAGGAAAAGTTACTAAGGGAGAGGAAAGAGAGAAAAGCCAGACTGATACTGGTCTGAAGACAAAGCTCTGAAGGAAAGGAGATATATTTGCTTTGCAAGAAGCTTTGGCCATAAACTGAGTGATGCTGGGCCCGTGTTGCTGTCCCCAAAGTTCATCTCAGCACTTCTGAGGATGAATCTCGTCTTGCCAGCAGACGGTGCTCTTGAGTTGAGCGCCAAGGGAGCCAGCTCGTTCCTCACTCTGTGGGGCCAAACTGGGTAAGGGAGCAAGCCGGTCATTTCTGAGTTCTGTTCTCCAGTGAAGAATCGTGTAGTGAGCGTGAAAGGGGAAGAACAATACTTGCTGACTTCCACTTGTTTGATTTTTTTATTATTATTAATTTTTATTTTTTACTAGGATAAGCAAAGCCAAAAAGAAGTCAGAAGGCCTGACCCAGAGTATGGTGGACAGATGCATCCAGGTAAAGTCAGAAATCTTCCCTGTATACTTGGTGCCTATAAAAAATGTGCTGAAACGTCTCTGATCACGAGTTATGACCTCGCTGCCAGTATTGGCTGAACAAACGTAATCTTTCTCAAGTGGTTTTTGAAGTGGTTGTCCTCTGACAGGAGGAGAGACGTGAGCTTCCTGTTTGTGTTCTTTAAGCAAAGATCGGTTTTCTGCGGCTTCTCATCTGCCTGGGGAAGCAAGCAGTACGTTGGGGAGCACTGGGGAAACCATCACGTTTCTCCTCCATGTGTCAGAAATCAATGGAGTTAGGAGCTTTGATGAGAAATTGAGGTCTGCCTCCAAGGGTTCAGGATTTCTGCTTGTGGAATATTCAATCCGGAGAGCCCTATCAGTTTTTCTTTGAGAACCTTCAGTTCTTTTTTTTTTAATTATAGCTGTGAAGCTGAATTATTTAGAGACCTGCGCACCGCACAGCCTAACTATTAGTTTCATCCTGCCTAGGATGAAATAGCTGACTTCCTGACCGGAGTCCTCACTCGAGCGGAGAGCCACTCGGGCTCTGATCCCCGTGACCTGGACGCTGAGAAGAAGAAGAAGCCGCGTGACTCGACCAGGAGGGATCTGTCGTTTGATTTGCCAGAAAGAACCAGCAGGCCTACCTCCCCGGCAGCCAAAGTGCCCGCTTCGCCTTCGGGCTCGGAGGTAGGGGCTCCCTCTGGGATATGGCGAGTGGGGAAGGCTGTGACGGGGCACAGGGATGTCTCGTGCCGCTGAGATGTGCGGTGCGAGGTGGTAGAGTTGGAAGAGGGAGGCAAGAGGATGTGAAAGGACTAAAGGCTTTGGGCAAAGGAACCTTTGGATTTAGACCTGCTTCAGAAGAGGGATGCGTCCTCTTGCCTGCGCCAAGGGTTAGGATTGCCTCTCCTCGGAGGAACACGGGGGTAAGGTGTTCCTTCTCTGAGCAGGACTTATCCAGCGTCTCCAGCAGCCCCACGTCGAGCCCCAAGACTAAAATGGCTGCGGTGTCCTCCCTCCAGAAGCCCACCCAGATCAGCACCACGCAGCTGCTCAAGAGGCAGGTGCAGAGGACGGACACTATCCTGACACACAAGCAGGCACAAGGTAACCTCCTGCGGCTTTTCCACCCTCTTCCCTCCGAGCACCTGGATTTTTGCCCGACTCTTTTAGGTTTTGCCTTCTGAGTCCTGTTGTGAACTCCAAGCTTCCCGTGGCAGTTGGCTCTGCAGCTCAGTTCCCTGTTCAGCTGAAGGCAGCAGCTTGTAGGGGGTTGAAATTAGGTTGGAAACGGTGTTTCTGCAGCTCGTGGGGCCTTGCTGCTGTTCCAAGTGGGAAGGATTTTCACGTGCTCTGGCTGACAAAACCGCTACGTAGCCACGCTCTGATTCCCTTTGGGGTGTGAGCCCCCTGACTGGTGCCTCCAGGCTGCTTGGGAGGGAGATTAAAGGTTCTCAGGTGACGGTTGGGGCCATTGAATTGTGCCTGGAGCAGCGGGCCTGCGGTAATTAGTCATCCTGCATGAAGCAGCAGAGGAAAACCCGCTCTGAACTGCTTGAGCTGTGGGGTTTTGTCCTGTTGGACGCTGATTAAAAACCTTTTTTTGCGCAGCTTCAGTCTGACTGTGACAGCTGTGGCTGTCGGTAGTGGTTTGGTTGTTGAGGATCCTTTCTGGCCAAAACCAGCAGGAGTGGGGAGCAGTTCTCCGTCCTCCCCTCTGGCCTCGTTCCTTCGCTCAGGACAGACCTGAACAGACTTGTTGTCGTCTCCTGCAGCAGCGCGACCACGCACTCTCTAAAGCCTTTGTGTTACTCAGGCTAGGCTCCAGGGGGAAATCCAAGCTTGGATCTCGTAGTTTCTCAGCTCACGGACTAAAGAACTCTTTTCCTCCGTTGTCGTAGCCGAGGGGAAAGTTTCTAGGTAGCGTAAGGGAGGCAGGAGGACGGTTTGCCTCGTTTTGTGAGGAGCGCTGCTGCGGCGTGCCGTCCGTGCGGCGTGGCAGCAGGTGGCGAGGGACGCGCTGGCTGTGGGGCTGGAGAGGGCTCGTGCTGCTGGGACCCTGCAGAAGCTGGGGCGATGCCCGGTGTGGCGCGGGATGCGCTGCGCTGCCATCCGGAGAGGAGCTGAGCGTGTCTCCTCATGCCCTGAGCTGTTTGCCTGCCTGCTGCCAGGTCTCTGCGCGTCGCAGTGGTGTTCCTGGAGGTCGCTGCCCCCCTCCAGAGCCGGGCTGTGATACTGTAATTCTCTCTGATTCATTTCAGCTCAGTTTGCTGCTTTTCTGAAACAAAACATGCTGGTGAGGAAAGCTCTTCCTCCTGGCACCTCTTCATGTCTCTTTGGTGAGTATCTCCTCACTTCTCTCTGCCTCTCTCCACCTCCCTCCTTTTCTCTGTCTCTCGGCTTCCTTCTTTCACCATTTTCCTCTCCCCTTGCATTGGTTGGGGGGACGTGGCCCAACGCGTCCCCTCGTCCCCTGCTTTTTGCTTTCTCATTGCTGTATCCGAAGCTTAAGCAAACGGCTCGCGTGCTAGCTGGGAGCGCTGACGTCCCCTGCCCCGGCAGGTAGACGCTGCTGTCACCTGGCAGCAGTTCTGCTCCGAACTAAAGCTTTGTGGACAGCGTGGTGACTCGTTGGGAAGCTTAAAGACCGACTGCGTGCTGGTGGAGCTCCTCACTGCCAAGGAGCTCCCGAGTGGAAGGGGCAGAGGTGGAGGCTGCAGCAGCGTCTCTTGGCCAGAGGGGGGTTAGAGGAGAGCAAAGAGAGCGGGGAGAGGGATGGCCGTGGGGTGACGGCGGCGTGGTGGGAGAAGGATGTAATGGGTTGAGTTTGTTGACAGGTTTGGCTGTGCTGAGCTGGGCTCCTGAGCTGTGATCCTGTGGGCTCCTGTTGGATCCTGTGGGCTCCTGTTGGGTGCTGGAGCACCCCGAGGTGGAGGTCAGCGCGTGAGGTGCTCCGGGGCTGAGGCACTGAGGGGCAGGGTCCGCAGTGGGAATAAAGAGGCGTTTTGGTGTCTCTGAAGGCAGTGACTGGGCGCATCTGGGGCTAGGGGAGGAAGAGAGCCTGACATGCAAGGCTCTGGGAGGCTGCGCTGTGCTGTGGGGTGGCCGTGCTCAGCTCAGGTGACCCCGGGAGCTGAGAGCACTGCTGGGGGGGTGACAAATGCCTGCAGCACCCCCAGTGCCGGTGCTTTTAATTGCCGAGGACACAGTGACGTCCGTGCTGTTGTGGCACACAGGACGCGGTCCAAACGTGCGTGCACAACCGTGGTGACAAAGCCCTGAGGCACAAAGACCGAGGTGGTGGCTTTAAAGGCTTCTTTCTCCCTCGAGCCCTGTTTTCAAGAGACCTGGTGGTCTCCCCGTGTGTAGAGACCAGCCTGGGAGCTCACTTGGAGCTCTGCTTGCTGTGGGGAAGGGAAACCGCGGTGTCCAAGTCGGGTGCCCGGATGCTTGATCGGGGATGCTGTGGCCTGCCCTGCCTTTTGCTAAGACTGGAAGTCGTTAACGTCTCGGGGCTCGTTACTGCGCTGGCTCAGCTGCCTGAGCCGTGAGGTAGGAAGCTGGGGCACGCGTGCTGTGTACGTGGGGGTGATCGCCGCCCCCTGGGGCTGTGAGCACATGGCCAGCCCCTTGCAGCGGTGTCCCCGTTCCTCTGCGGGAAGCAGCAGGCTCTGCTCTCGCTGGTGGTGATGAGGAGGGACTTTTGCTCACTGCTTTGAGGGGCACCTAAGGCCACTGCCTGTGCACGTGCCGTTTCCCCATCCTGCTTGGCTGGTGGCGCTCTGGGGCACTCGGGGGGCTTCGGTGCCTGCAGTCCGTGCACAGCGGGCGAGGTCCCTCCGGGCAGCGGCTGTGCCCGAGCGCGTTTGCAGTCGAGCAGGAGGCGTGGGAGCGTTGCACGAGTGACCAAGTCACGCGCTCCGGCCGCGGGTCTGCAGCGGGAGCAACGCAGCAGGCTCGGAGCTTCTGGGGAGCAGAGCAGCCCCAAAACGCTGCTGCAAGTCGCCGGACACCAAGGGATTTGGGTGCAGCCTCGTCCCAGCCCGCAGCTCAGAGACACGCAGGTAGTGGGGTGTGCAGGGAGAGGAATAAAGGCACATACCCAGCACATCTCTGTACTGATGACGTGTATATAAATAAAAACATGCCCTGTATCTTGGCTTCCAGGCTGGTGACTTAGAAACCCAGGGCTTTTACCGGCAGGGAGTTAGCTGCCTCACGGCTCTCTGCGAAAGCTCCTGGTGGAGAAGGCTCTCCAGAGCCTGTCCCCGTTGCCTCAGATCGCGGCAGGGCTGCGGCTGTGAGCGCTGCCGGGCTGCCACCGCCGCACTAGGAGGCAGATCCGTGCTCTCACTTTTCTTCCACCAACACTTCAGCTCGGGGCCGGGTGACCGTACGCTGGCGGTGGGGTGTGCAGGGAGCGGACGGGCAGGATAACCCCTCTTGTCCCCGTGCCGTTGATCCTGTCTCGTGACCCCCTCTTGTCCCCGTGCCACCCACAAGCGCTTGTCACGGGCTCTCTGTGCTTTTTGGACAATCCTTTCCCAGCAAGCTCGTGCTGCAGGCAGAACGAAACGGATGTAGAGGGTCAAAAGGACGCGACAGCAGAACGAGCCCTTGGCGTGGAAGAGGGGTCTCAGCTTGCTGCTTTTCTCCCTAGTGCCACGCAGCGTGGGGTGCGTGGGGCTTGGCTTTGCTGCAGCACCTCTCCTGCTCGTGGCTGCTTCGCTTGGCGCCTCCCGGCCACCTGTAGGCTCCTGTCCAGCCCGCTGAGGGCCGGTTCTGAGCGCGGGAAGGGACGTGCTGAATGACAGGCGCACAAACACCTCCTCTCTAATCCCAGCACTGACAGCACGCCTGCACCAGCTCTGCAAGTCTGCACCTTCGTCCCCCTCGTCTGGAAATTAGGGCTGCAGGAAGGGTCGGATGCCAGGAGCGATTGTACCGTGCTTTGAAATGAAAAGTGTCCACGTGAAGATGTGTTATTGCTGTAGGCATCCGTTTTTTTTTTCCTCGCTGCAGAGGGCAAGACGGGCTTTGTATGCCTGGGAGCAGCTTAAGCTAAGCACCGGCCCTGAGGCGGCAGCGTAGGGCACGCAGGAGTCAGCGTAGGTGGTGGAAAGGAGAAGCGAGGGGTCCCGGTGCATGGGAGATGGGCAAGGCTGGCATGGAGGGAGCTGTGGAAGTATGCATGGGCATGTGTCCCTTCTGCACACCTTGGAGCAGCACTGACCTCGAGGAATCGGCCGTCGGTTTCAAAAAGCTACTTCTGTGTCCCCTAGTTCCAGTCTCCTCAGAGCACTCGGAAGGGGCTGAGAGAGATGATGTGCGTGTGCAGCTGAAGAGGCATCAGACCCCCAGCCCGACCCAGTGCAGCCAAACTTCCAAACGAGCCAAAATCAAGGTGACCATTGTCTCCCACGGAGATGCTGCGGGCGTGGGGAACGGAGCACCCCTCACCACCCAGGCAGAAAGTGAGTTGCGATCGCAAAGCCGCTCCGAAACCAGAGAGCGGGTCGCGGCGGTGCCCGGCTCCTCCGGGGCACGGCGTGGGGAGGGGAGGGGAGCTGCGGTGTTTGGCTTTTGGAGGAGGCAGCTGTAGGAAGGAGACGGAGGCTCGAGGTGCGATGTGGTGCTCTAGGGGGCAGCTGGGGACGCGTGGGGGCTGGCAGCGCGTAGCCAGGACGGTTTTCCGTAGCGGTTTGGGCCGCACGCCTTCAGCGAGGTGCCTGACGGCAGCCTCGTGAGCTGCGAGGTGAATTTTGTACCTTCCTGTGAGGCACCGAGGGGCCGCTCCTGGCAAAGCCTGGCTCCACGTAGGTCGTGCGGGTCTCCGGTTCCGCTGCCTGCTTGCGTGTCCCCCGCAGTGGAAGCAAGGCTCTCCCCGGGAACGCGCTGCTGCTTTACGGACGACGGCGATGTTCCTCTGGAAGACTTCAGCGTGTTCGGACCTCACCATTCAGCCGGCTGCCCCTTGGGGCTGTGCAGTGACCTGAAGTCCGGGACAATTCACCCCTCATCCACCTGTTAACAAATTCCAGCTCCTCTCCTGCCTGTGGGGCTGAGAAAACCCGCCGCCACGGGCGTTGCAGAGGTCCTTCTGCCCAAGAAGAGGTGATGTGCTCGGTCGTCTTCCCCTCGAGCCTTCGTGAGGAGGGCAGAAGCTTTGGCTGCTCGCTCCTGGACACAGAGGATTTTGCCTTCTTGCTCTCCGTGCTCGTGCAAAGGACTTTTCCAGCTCCGAGCCCCAGACGTGTAACGCCGTTCCTCGTTTTTGGTGCTGGCTCGGTGCAGTGCAGGGCCAGCACATCAGTGTCTCCGTTTGAGGTGTCAGGAGATCGGAGGCTTTTCCAAGCTGAGAAATAATCGTGCTCCTTTAGGATTTCTCGGTTAATTAACGGTTGTTTTGAAATGTGAGAATTAACTAATAAATACACGTCCTTTTGTAGGGTTACAGTTCATCTTCGGGCAGCTTTGAAGATCTCTGGTTTTCACAACCGTTTTTTTTTTTTTTAATTTTCCAAACTTTACTTCTTTCCACAGAAAGGAAATGAGTTGCAGAAGTAAACACCAACCAAACGAGAATTCCCTCTTACCGCGCGTGAGCAGGAGGAAAGCACGAGACAAACGCAGTTGTATCCCAAAGGCCGCGACCAACAAAATATTGTGACACAATAAACAAATGTTGCGACTCGCCGCATCCCTGTGTATTTTGTAAAGTGTCTGTAAGGAGTGCTTACAAAATCCAGCTCCAGCAGCCAGCCAGACCCTAACCGAGCGCACGAGGCGGTGGCTCTGTGCCGCGAGGACTAGGAGGGGATTAGCGGAGGCGACGCTTAGGGGAGAGAATTGGTGGTGAGGGCCTGAGCGGCCGCTGCTGTCGGACGTCAAGCCGGTTCCCTGAGTCCTGCCTGTCGTCACGCCCTGACGACGACAGCTGTCTGGTTTTATTCACATCTCAGAGTGCCACTCCTGACCCGCTGCGGCGCGGTGCCTCCAGTGTGTTCGTGGCTGCGGCGGCGATTTCCCTGAGGAGAGGTCTTGGGAGCAGGACGAGCCCGTGGCCCGCAGCGCTGGGCTGTGCCTGGGGGTAGCGCGCGAGACAGGGAATCCCTCAGGCCTCACGGAGGACGGAGAGTTAGGTTTCTTCTTTTTCTTTTGCAGTTGTCTCTGGAAAGCCGGTCCCCATGGCTGTCGGCCAGTCCGTGTCAGGTGTGAAGGAGCCCTTCGGACTGCTCACCGCCTCCAAGTGAGTGCAGCTTTGGTTCTGTAAGCCCCGCGCCTCCTTGCGAGGCTGCCTTGCTTGTGACTGGGTTTCTCTGAAGAAGGGAGACACGTAGGCTCCCGAAAACTGTTCCTCAGCTGGTGGTCGAGTCTGAGAGTGGTGGAAATGGGCAGACGGGGAAGGTGGTGTGGTGCCGGGCTGGTGGGCTGTGTCTGGATGGTTTTCCAAACCCAGGTTTGCTGCAGGGCTGCTTATCTTAGTCTTTTGAACGCCTGTGCCGTTGTCTTTGCCAAAAACCCAGTGTTGTCTTCGTTCTTTGATAGTTGAGCATTATTTTTTTTCCAAAGCTAGCGAAAGAATTCTCAGTATTGGCTCTGGAGTTCACGGGCCACTGGGATTTCTTCTGAGGAACGAGTGTGGTGTTGACAATCTCTCGGATCACTGTTCTCCAGTTTAATTTAAACCATGCTCTGGAGAACTGGACCCCAGCTGACCTGGGTGGGGAGAGGAAGAAGAGCTGTGCTCAGACAGAAAGCCATTTTTTAATGGGAAATGTTTCACTCCAAGGTAGATTGCGTTGTGTAGGGTGATGCAGCCCTTGTGGCACCTTCCTTCTGATCTGGAAACGCGCAGATTTTTGCCCCAGGTGCTCCTCGCTGTGGAGCACACAGGGAACTGTCTCTTGCTTTGGGTTTTTTTAGCTCATCACCTCCCCGCCTACCGCTTCCAGAAGCCCCGCTTGGTTGTGCGAGGTTGGTGACAGCGTGCTGTCGAGGCCATCTTGCGTTGCCCCTTTTATCACTAAGAGGTCCCTTTCTCTTCTGCTTGCTTCGTAGGCTGAGCTCAGCAACAGAAAGCTCCTCCATGAGCCCTGCTCCGTCTGCCGTGATCCCCAGCAGCACGGCGCCCAGCGCTTTCCACGCCCTGCAGAGCAGGCTGGTAGCCAGCAGCGCCCACTGCATGCAGGCCCAGCCCGCCAGTGCCCTCCAAGGTACCTGTCTCTTGTGAATGTAAAAGGTAAACCAGGTTCCAAAGCGTTCGGGGGATCCTCTCGCGTTCACTGGTTGCTTTGGGTTCGGCCCTGCGGTGGCTGAGGTGGCACTTGTAGTGCTCTTCAGAGCCCGTGGAGGGCCAGAGCGATGCTGTAAATGAGGCTGAATGTTCACTAACCCGTTAATTGCATCGTTTTCATGTAATGATGCCTCGAGGTACCAAAACCAGCCTCCTTTTGGCAGTACGACTGCTCCTGCCCAGTTGTGCCTTGCCTCCCCTCTCTCAGATGGCGTTGTTGGTCGCTGCAGCAGTGAAGCTTGTTGGGCTGTGTGTATGGGGTAACTAGGAGCATCCCTGCAGGCTGCTTGGGATGCTGCTCTTCAAAGGACAGTTCTGCAGGCACTGCTGTATGACAGACATGGAATTCCGTGGTGGTTAATTCTCCAGGGCTAATTTCTTTGCTCTTTCCTCTTTTCTAGGAGCAGCATCTGCCAGCAGCCTGCTGCAAGGGCTGAGCTTCAGCCTGCAGGACATCGGGACCAAGTCATCAGCCCTTCCTGCCAGCGTGGCTGCTGCTGGGTCACCCGTGCAGGTACACAGCCTGCAAACGTCCCAGGTTGCTCTCTGGAGGGAAGCAGTACGGGGGTGACGTGGCAGGAGCTGGAGCCCAGATAATGTGTGGTGCAGGACCGGGAGAGATGAGTGGTGCTGGGTGTGAACTGCAGCTGGAGTAATGTGCCCAAAGTCTGACAGGTGATGAGGGTGAGGGTTCCCGTAAAAGGCCTTGGTTCTAGGGAACAGGGCTGTGGGAAATTGTACTCAAAAGGGCTTAGCAGCCACCTAGAAAATGCTGATAAGGGTCTGGAGAATGGAGAGGGGAGGATCAGCAATCTGTCCTCCTCTTGTCCGTCTGTGATCCCGTCAGGCAGTGCTCCCCATCCTTCCAGTTTGAGAGGCCTCAGTAGAAGTGGAGCCAGCCTTTCTCCCAGTTCTGCTTTCAGGTTGAAATGAGCATGAGCAGGCTGGAAGGGACAGCTTTACCCGCTTGTAGACCTGCTTGTGGCCACCAGGATGAAGCGTGGAAACTCTCTGACCTCTAGCTCCGGCGGGAGGGAGAGGCTGTGCCATCCCACCATCCCCAGTCCTCCCAGGAGCTCAGTGCTTCTGCTTCTCCTTCTAGACCTCAGCTGTGAAGACACCCGCACCGATCCAGAACCTGAGTGCCATCACCACAGGCACGGGCACGATTGTCCGCACCATCCCAGTCGCCACCTCCTTGTCTGTGGGAGCCTCGGCAAGCGGGAAACCCACGGCCATTCACCAGCTGCTGACCAACGGGGGACTGGCCAAGCTGGCCAGCAGCCTCCCTGGCTTGGCTCAGATCTCCAACCAGGCAGCAGGTGAGGCAGGCAAGCGCTGCAGGCTTCTGGAGCGCCCCAGGCCTGGTGTTTCCAAGGTTTATTTTGCCTTTGTGGCGCTCTGAGCTGTAGCTGTGCAAAGCCGCGCGTGGTAGCGACTTGTGGGCAGCCGCCTCTACTGGGAGCAGACTGCTGATGCAGCCCTGTGGGCGAACGTGGGCCCCGCAGTCCCTGTGCTTCAGGGACGTCTCGCTTGTGTTTTCCAGGCTTGAAGGCCCCAACGACCATCACTGTGACGCTGCGGGGGCAGCCCAGCCGAGTGACCACGCTCAGCCAGGCTGCGATGGGGGCTGTGCAGCCCCAGCTCGACGAGCAGCCGATGCAGACGCAGGCCCCTCAGGTAATCCTCGGCGTCTCGGAAAGAATTTGCTGTGGTGAGAGAGAGCTCACGGGCAGGAACGGCTGTCCTGGGGAGAGCGCTCTTGGTCACGGCATCTCTCCTGGGTTTGAGCCTTGCTCTTTTGCTGAGGCTGGGCAGCGAGGGGCCTTGCAAGGTGGTGGTTGGAGGACCCGGGTTACCTTCACGTCTGTTAGCAGCAAGGTCGTCTCCTCCAGAGATTGTACTCGGTGTCTGGTGGTACCGTCCCGAGGAAATCTCTGTCTAGCTCCTAGCGCTGACATCGGTATGGAAGCTCTCGTCGCAGCTCTGGGCTCTCTTGGCAGTGACAGGGCTTGGTGGGAGGAGGAGGGCAGCTGCCGTAGCGTCTATCCCGTCTGTTCAGGCAGGAGGGGGGGTCGGCTGTGCTGTCTGGTGGTGCCCTCCTCTTGGAAATGCTGCTCCTGACTCCCAGGTGCCCCGATGCGACAGCGGGTGTCAGGGTGCTGGGCTCTTGCCTACTGCAGGACCTCAGCTTCTGCCCCGTCTCGCTGCCGTGCTGTTAAAACCAACGCACCAAGCGCTCAGCGCGTGCTCCCAAGTTGTGTCTGTTCACAGTGGATCGCTGACAGAAGGAAATGCTTTTGCTGGGTCCGTGCTAGAGGTGTGCCAGCTACTGGCTCAGAAGGATCCTGGCTGCCAGGATGAGTCGTGGTGCAGATGAGCTGAGGGCACAAGAAGTTGCAGAGGGTTGTTTTTCTGTCATGGTGGTGCAGGTAGTGGTCTTGGGTACTGCAGTGCAGATCCCCCACCCCAAAACCCGGAGGCAGCAGATGCGCTACGTTTGCTGCAAGTGTGTCCCTGGGCTCTGTCCTAAACCACTGCCAGTTTGGGGATGGATCTGTAAATTTGAGGGTAGAAAGATCAGTTCTTCGGACGTTCGGCGAGTGCTGGCTGTGATGTGCCATCAGCAAGGTTTAACCCAAGCTCAGGTGGCCTCCCCACGATCCCAGCTCCAGCTGTACAGCACTCAGGCCTCTACTGTAGACGTTCTCCTGGCGGGACATAGGATTCACAGGCAGCCCTGCAATCTGCCTTAGGGGACCGAAGGAGGCATTGCAGGGCACGCTGGCTGCCTGAGGATGAGCAGTGCGGGAGGCAGCACCTGGCTGGCCCTGCCATAAAATCATCCCAAGCCGGCAGGGATGCCCAAGGACCGTGCAGTCCAACTCCTGGGTCCACACAGGACCCCCTACAAATCAAACCCTGGGCCTGAGAGCGTTGTCCACGGGCTTCTGGAGCTGGGGCAGGCTCGGGGCCACGACCACTGCCCTGGGGAGCCTGGGATGCTCAGAAGCGGTTTCCTTACGAACAGTGTGAAGGAACCACAAACTGAACTCTTGAGGGTGCAACAATACAACACTCGTCCGAGCAGCAAGCTGCGGAGGTAAACGAAAGCTTTGAAGCTTGCCGGGAGCTCTGAATTAACTGGGGTTTAGCTCGGGGTCATGAGAGGAGCCCACGGAGCGGAGACAAAGAGGTGCCAGCAACATCCCCCGGCCTAAAAACTTGGGGGTACAACTGACTGCCCAGCAGGAGCCGAGTAGTGATTCGAGACAGGCATTTGCAGGGAAACAGGAGAGACCAAGAGAACAAATCCCCAGAGCGATAAACGCTACAGCTGGGGCAGTGGGGTGAGCACGGAGCAAGGGCTGCGGGGATTGAGCTCCAGTTCCTACGAGCTGGCACTAAAGGCTGAGGGCACTGGAGGATGCCGAGATCTCTCCAGCCTGGCCGGGGCTCCGTTCTCCTGCACGTGGGGTTTTCCTGCTCTCGATACCGCTCACGCAGCCCGGGGCAGGTGAGCTGGTGTAGGAGACGCGGAGCAATCTTTGCCTTGTAGGTGAAGCCCCGCAGTTCTGGTCCCTGTTAGTGAGGCAGCTCGTGTGGTGGAGGCAGGGCAGGGAGCGTGCTTCTGCTCCTTGCTGCTGTCTGTCGAGGTCGTTCGGGGTTGCTGGAAGCCCCGAGGTGTGTAGGGAGGCATCGTCTACAGGTGAAGCCTTTGGATGGAGCTGGGTAAGTATTAACAGCAGCCACGAGCCCTTAATTTATCCCGTGCTTCTTCAGAGCTGGGATTTATCCCATGCTTCTTCATCCCGTTGCCAGTAGTTTCCACACAGGCTCCTGGTTTGCCGCTGGCTCAAGTTGAGATCCGGCAGTATCCGCGTCCTTCCTCCCCTGACTTGTCTGTGTTTCTTTCAGTCACTTCGTAGCGCAACAGAGCCTGCGAGCGCTGGCAGAGCCGGGCTGCTGCCGGCTAAGGTAGAGCTCGGAAACGCAGAGCTCGTGGCACTCGGTGCAGATCCCACCTAAGCAGAGGGGGAGTCACGCCGTGCTGCCTTGCAGCTCCCAGTCTGGGGGCTCTTCAGAGGCCGTTGGAAGAAACCCCGGGACCTGGCGTGCTTCCCTCTGTGCCCTTTGTTACCTGGGAGAGACGCTCAGAAGCCATCTGGCAGAACAGCAGCCACGAGGTGTAATGAGCCCTGGCACGGACTGCCCGGGGGTTAACGGGTTCCTTTGTGGGTTCGGGATTGAAGGCAGCGACACCTGAAACTGCCTCGCTGATCCTAGAAGCTGCGTAGCTGCTCGCAGGCTGCGGCTTGGGCTGACAACGCCGAGCTTGTGTGTTCAAGGTAGTGCTTAATTGCGTGGTTGGTTGTGAGAGCTGCTTCAAAAGCAAACCGAAAGCAGGCTTTTACAGGAAATGGAGTGAGCTGTGTGTTTTTGTAACTAATTATAGCCCTTGACATCAGCTCGTGTGTACCTTTAGCACACAGGATTACGTAATCCACCGGGGCTTCCTGTAAAAGAGCAAATTTACAAAAGGCTCGGGCGGGGGGATTATGCCAGAGCTTAAACTCTTGTGTTTTCAGCAGTAGCCAAAGCCATTGTTGGTTGGGTTTCCTTTGAAATTCCAGCTGACGGCTCCTCTGTGCCTGTGCAGGAAGCGTGAAGCCCACGCATCGGCTGTGATTTAAAACTCTGGGGGCTGGGGCGATGCCTGCGGCAGCTGAGACGCAGTTTGAGTGGGTAACTCTTCCTTCCCCCACGGGCCTTACAGGGGAGGCAGGAGGCTGAGGAATCTTCCCGGGGAGTTTGGCACAAATGTTTTCTGCGAGTAGCAGAGTAAGAAAAGCAAAGGAGTGTTTGGGTGGCTTCAAAGTGAAAACACAAGCAAGCTGCAGCTTCTGTTGTCAAGGAACCGCTGCACCGTGGTTTGAGCGGTGCTTTCTGTGTGAGTTCCTCTCTGCGTCCCGAGAGCAGCTCCGTGAAACGTGGCCATGCTGATGCTGGATGCTGCTCTTGTCCTGCCGCGAGGCAGAAAACCACTTGCATCGCAGTGACCGCAGCTGCGGGTGTGACGGTTTGAGCTGTGGGCAAGGATCTCACCTAAACGGCATGAGGCAAGCGAGGAGCCCCTGGTGCTGCCCGGAGCCAGCCCTGCTGGCCGTGGATGCGCCACCCCTTGTTGGAGTCTGACCTTTTTGCCTCCTGGGGGCAGAAATGAGTTAAAACGGATGGAGCCCCGTCAGATTGCTGCGCAGGGCGTGGACGAGCAGGCTGTGACCTGCACGAGCCTCAGGTAGGAAGGGCTCGGACTGGAGCTAAGCCTTTGTTGGCGATGTTTGTCGGTGGTGGAGGAGACAGCGAGTTGCCTGAAGCCTGTCAGTCGCGGAAGGCCACGTGTGCCCTACGACAGGAATCCAAGTTGCCCAGTTGTCGCAGCGCTGGGCATCTGTAAACATCTGGTGGACACCAGAAGGACGTGTAGTCTTCCTCTGGCACCCGGGGAGCCCTTCTGGTGCCGAGGATGGCGTGTGTGAAGTTTCCAGTCTTTGCTGGTCTTCACCGGTGCTGCCAGTAACAGCGCCTTGTCCTCGCAAGCAGGTCTGTGTGCTGTGAGGGTTGTGCTTGAGCTCCGGTTCCTGGCGGGTGCTGCAGAGAGCACGAGAGCAGGCCTGACCCCCCTGGCAGCCCGCGGTGGGGACAGAGCCCCCTGGATCCGCGATGGTGCGGATTCTGCCTCGAGTTTAGACGTGACTGATGGGAGTGAGGGCAAGGCTAGAAGAAGCAGGGCGGAGGCGCGCTCTGATTTTGAGGTGAGGGACAGCAGAGGCCCCGAGGAACGGCTGCAGCCCCCCAGCGATGGTCCAACCCCTCTCCACCTGGGGTCCTGGCGCTCCTCGCAGCGCCGCGGCCGCTCCCAGCAGCTCTCCGTTCCTTTAACCCCTCCAGGCTCCAGACGGTGCAGTTGGGAACTTGGCCGCCCCAGCTTCCAGCGCCGCCTCTCCTGGCAAGCTGCTGTCTCAGATGGATCTCAGCAAAGCCCAGGCTGGCGCAGAGATGGCTCCTGCCGACCCCGCAGCCCACCTGACCGCCGCGGCAGCACCCGTAGGTGAGGCGCATGGCAGTTGTGGGGCGCGGGCAGCCGGCCTGGGGGCCAGAGCGGAGGCCGGCTTGGAGCCATGCCTGCCGGGTGACGTGTGCGGAGCCCCTCTGGGGAGTAGCTGCCTGAATGCTGCTTATTTTTAAGTCCGTTGCCTTTTTTTTTTTTCCTTACTTTTTTTTCCCCCTTCTTTGAGTTAGGTCCCCTGTGGTTTCTTTGCACAAGTACGCGCAGTTCTGATTCCGCTCCGTGCAGTTGACAAAGAGCGGGGTGCAAAACTTGAGCCCGAACACGGCGGGGGATCGCCTTCAGTCTGTGCGTAGGGCCCCCGCTACACGCTGCTAGCACCAAGCGCTCTCCCTGCTGCCTACATTTATTTACCTTGCCTGGAGAGAGCAGACGCATCCGATTACACCCGAACAAACACTGCATACCCGGCTAGGAGCCTCACACTACAAAAAAAAAAAAGAATTAAAAACCTCCGCAGAGCGATGATGCAGCCCGTTGCGTCCTCAAAAGGCTTCCGCACGGCAGAGCCCGCCTCCAGCCACGCCAGAAACGCGCTTTCCTTTCCCTCGGTCCAGCCGATTTGCCGAGCCGGGGGGAAGGCCGAGCAGGTATTCAGCACCCAGGTCTGGTGGGTGAGGTTCGGGGGGAGCTGTGCCAGTTTCCCGGAGGCCAAACAAGGCTGCTCTGGAGCACGCCGGTGCGTGTGCTGCTTCACCGTGCCGCTGGCTGCTCGCAGGCGTCAGAGCCGGCTGTAACTGATGGTCGGTGCTGGCTCAGACCCCCAGTCTCTGCTGGTCTCCCCCAGGACTCAACAGGGAGCTGCAGGAGCGCTGGGTTTAATCCTGTGGTTGTGCGTTTTATTTGACGTGGCCCTTTTATGTTTGGTTTTTGGTCCTTTTTGATTTTGGTCATAATGAGTGGGTGAAGTCAGATCTGTGGAGAGCTCTACCTGCTGTCACCGAGGTTCGTTTTGGCTTTGTGTCCACGGGAGGACGGGTTTGCAGCAAAGCTGCCAGAGCAGCGGGGCGCAGCGGGGCGTTAGCACGGAAGGTGCTCCAGCCGGAATATTTCACGGAGCTTCCGTGGAGCAGTTCGTGCTGCTGCTCGACAGCATCGTCACGTCTCTGTGCCCCTTCCCAGCCCGTGCAGGGGTTTTAGCCTCCTGGTCCTGCTGCACGTCTGGCCTCTCTCATCCCCTCCGGGGCGGTGGGGTCAGCACCCCGCCCTGCTCCCTCAGCCTTCGCTCCGTGTCCTCCGTGCCTGAGCCTGGCGCTGTTCTGGAGAGCTCCTCGCTGCTGGTGGAGCTTGTGGCGAGCTGAAGAGCGTGAGGGACACCGCGATAATCTCTGATACCATCGTGTTGGAGCTGTGGTGCCATTCGGGTGAGCCAGCACTGCTGCTGTGCTGCTCCCTGCTCAGCCCTCTGGGCTCCTGGGGGACAGAGCGAGTGGCCTCGGGTGACCACAGGGACGGGCCGTGGGCTTCTCCAGGTCGGGGTCTTTCTGGTCAGCGTTGTCTCTAACCAGCAGTGGGTCTCCAGGCTTTAATCAACGTCCCGAGCGCATCTAACCCCAGCGATCAGATTTCAGAGACGTCTCCTTCCCCCTCTTGCACTCTGGGCTGTGGTAACCCCAGATGTGGCTGGGGAGCAGGCTTGGACGGGGTAACCACCGTGTACAACCTCTGCTATTGCCTCAGAGCGCCAAGGGCTTCATTTTCTGAAGCCTGATGTCTTTCAGCCGCCCAAAGGCGGAGCGTGGTGAGTGTCTGAGCACCCGCGGCAGCGTCTGCCTTCGCTGCTGCTGGGATGGAGCTGGAGATGCCTGAGCCGGGTGAGAGCTTGCCCTGAGCCAGGCCACCGGGAGCAGCGTGAGCTCAGCGTGTTCGAGGCAGCTCGGAGGGTAGCATGGCACGTACCTGGCCAAGAAGGAGCCACAAGGTCCTGTCCCCACAGGAAGGGACTGTGTTGGGTGAGACACTGAAGGAAAAGAGAGAGGCTTTTTGTGGGGTCTGAGAGGCCCAGGAAGGGAGCTGGCAGGTTTGGGGCTTCCTTGCGGTGCTCTGCCCAGGCTGTGACGGCGCTGGGGTTCGTTTTGGTGACAAAACGAGGCAAGTTGTCTCTCTTCAGCCTGAAACCCTACAGCTGTGCTGCCGGGGGGGCTCAGCTCGGGGTGGGCACCTCGTATCCCCCAGCCGCTCACCGCGCTCTCCCCTTCCCCGCAGTGACCAGCGCCAGCCCCATGAAGACGCTGTACGTCATGTCGGACGCCAAGCTCTCTGCGCTCACCAAGTCCATGATGGGTGAGGCTACCTCAGTCCCCCTCAAGCTGCCAGGCATCCAGCCTTCCTCCTCCTCCTCCTCGTCCGCCAGCTCTCCCACTGGCGCCGTCACCTTCGCCACCTCCCCGCTGGCCGGCGCTCCCAGTCCTCCCGGCAGCCTGGTGCACTCGAAGGTGGGACCCGTCCTGCAGACCGCCTCCAAGACCGTCATCCTCACCTCCACGCTGGCCGCGGTGAAAGGCGACGGGCCCCTCGGGCACCTCGGGGAGAAGGTCAGCCTGACCAAGAGCGCCTCGGCCCTCGGCCACACTCTGGGGACGATGGAGACCCTGGGGAGGGTTCCCTCCGTGGTGGACGACGGCAGCACCATCATCCACACCAGAGAGGCGCTGGCCAACAGACACTTGCTGCCCCAGGGCGTGCTGCCAGGAGGGGCCGGCACCACGCTGATAACGCTGGGCAGCAGCCTGGGCAGCTCCTCCATCATCGCCGCGGCGGGGCCCACGCTCAGCCAGAAGCCGTAGGGACCCCGGGGACCTCGGCCAGGACCGCGGGAAGACCCAACAAGGCTGCAGGACGGGAGAGGAGCAGCCCCGTGGTGAGCGGGGGCAGGTTCCGGCTGTAGCAAGCTAGGGGGATGTTTTCTGGTTTCGTTGCCGTTTAATAAATCTTTTTTTTTTTTTTTTTTTCTCTTTACTGACTTGATTGTACCTGTCTCTTCCAAAAGCAGCTCTGCTGGCAGCCCAGCTGTGGGCTTGTTGGATGCTCTGGGTGTTTGGAGGAGACCAGTTCTGTTCAGGGCCTAATTTCTCCGGTTTCTCTCGCCATGGACAGACAAAGCAGCGTGCAGGCAGGGAAAAATTCACGCTGTGGGTCCTGGGAGCAGGCTGGGCAGCAAGCAGGGAGGCTCCTCCTGCCGCTGCCGTCCTTCCCTATGTCCCTCCTCCGGGTAGAAATTCCCTTCTACTTCTGGAATAGTTGAATTTGTTGAAAAAGACCTGAATTTACGTGGGGGCTCAGCACCAACAAGCAGGGGAAAGCACCGGGGCCCTGAGCAGGTTGAGCTCCAAACGGGGGAAGCAGCAGGAGGGGCACCACAGAGGTGCTGAGCCCCACACTGGGTCCCCAGGGGATGAGGTGAGGCTGGGTTTGGTGGTGTCGAAGGTGGTTTCCCAGGGCCTGTGTCTCCTGGGGCTGTCACTGGGCTCCTGGGGGTGCTTTCACAGCACAGAGCTTAGGGCTGTGATTTTGGGGGACTTTCTGTGGCTATCGGGGCTAATCCCAGTGCCCAGTGCTACGGCCCTGAGCCCTCAACACTCGCTTCCCCCGAGGGATGTGGGGCGTGAGGTGGTGTTTGCCATCCGAGATGCGTTCAGGGAGCGTGAGCCCGTGAATGGGATTCTGCGGTGCCGGGGCAGCCCTGCGGTGCCGGGGCAGCCCTGCGCTCCCCACCCCGCTGCGGGCACGTTTCCGAAATCTCCGCTCACTTCCTCATCCCGCTGGCTCGTGAGAAGGTCCTATTTTTGGCTCTGCCGAGCTGAGACAGCGACCGGAGAAAGGGTGATCGGTGCGAGGAGCCTGGAAAGCAGCAGGGGACAAACATCTCAGCCTTGGGTTGGGTTTGCTCATCGCGAGAGGAGGGAGATGGCACCAGGCTCGTCCCACCCTTCCTGCGCTGTCCGTGTACCTGCTCCGGATGCTGGCCAGCTTTTGGGGAACTCGTGGCCTTCAGAGCCTCGCCGCCGCCTCTTGTGCACTGGACTTCGCGCCTCCACGCTGGTGAGTTGTGGTCTTGAGGGTGCTGAGCAATGAGCTCGAGGTTTGCCCTTTCGCTGCACCGCTCTCCCGAGCCCTGCTGCCCCCAGGGCCTGCCTCACCTCCCCCCTCCTTTTCCCTGGGGTTTTGTGGCCAAGTGGGCAGGATTTTATTTTGCCAACCAGATGGGTTCGGTCCAGGCAAAGCCTCTGCCGGGGGGGGGGGGGGGTTGTATCCAAATATCCTCGGGGTTGTAACTGGGAGGCCAGGCAGCGCCCAGCTGAGCGGGCGGCTGCGGACCCGTTGCTCTCCTGACTTCACGCTGGTCCTGCTCCGAGCCCTGCCGCTAACCGCTGCCATCTGCACCCAGTCGGGGGCACGCGATGGTTAAAAGGGGGGACTAGATGCCCTGAGCTCCAGAACTCATCACCTCCTGCTTGCTCTCTTCCCCAGGTGGCCTTGCACCTCCCAAAAACACCTGGACCTTTCCGACAGGACCGAGCACCGAGCGGGGACCGGCCGGCTCTCGGCTTGCTTCCCGCACCGCGGCTGCACGAGGGGCACCGTGACCTGCTGCGGGAGGCGAGGGGTGGCCACGGGGCCCAGCTCTGCCGGTCCCCCCGGGGATGGATCGGGGCAAAACGCAGCCTGGATGAGCTTAAACTGAGAGCCCTACGGACAGAGGCGTGCGCACGGCTCCTAAAAGCTCGCTCAGCTGCTGCCCTGCAGTGCTTTCGAGCAGCCCAGCTATTTTTCCTCGGCTTCGAGTCAGGATTTCCCTGCTGCGGTGCTGCAGTAAGGCTGGGGGGGCTGTGGCATCTCCCATTGCCCTCCGGTGCCCTCGCTCCCAGGCGCAGAGGGAGCGCGGCAGCTCCGAGGGAGCACTCGAGTCCTGGGGCTCACAAAGCCGTACGCCTTTTGGTGGCAACACTTGGGGCACAAGAAAATGCCAGGGCAGCGTGTGTGTGTGTGTGTGTGTGTGTGTGTGTGTGTGTGTGTGTCCGGGCTGGAGGACCCAGAACCCACGGTCCACGATGCTGCTCCGTGTTTCAGCAGCGGTGACGGCTCCTCTCGCCAAGTCTAACCCTAAAAGCATCCCCGTGACCGGCCCTGCCTGGGGATCGTTTTAGCTCTTTTTCTTTCTGTGGAAGCAGCAGCAGTGCTCCTTCACAGCTGCGTCGCTGCTGCTGCTCCGTTTCTCCACCCGATGCCCTCCTTGGGGATGAGCACGTGCCACCGTCGCGTCGCCCTTTCCACGGCTCGCAGCAAGGCGCCAGGATCGCAGTCAGCGTCCGCTCTTGTGGGGAGCGGCTGGCACAAGAGAAACGAGTCCTGAGGGTCCCATGAAGAGTTCAGGTCGTTTGCAATGGCTCGACAGGAGCTCCTGCAGGCAGAAAGCAGCTGGAGATGTGCTGTGCAGGGCTGTGCGGGTTTGTTCCTTCCTCTGGAGTTGTCCTAGGCCACCTGGCCGCCACCAGCGTGCTCCTCTCCTCTCCCCAGCTCACGTCCAAGGTGCCGCCTGCCTGCCTGGCTGTCCGACCGTCCCCTCCCAGATGTTCTCAGCCACGCAGGAGCATTTTGGAGCCAGGAGGCCTCGCTGTGCTGCCCTCAGCCCTATGGCACTGCAGCCGGACACACGGATGCGCCAGGAAAGAGCTGAGATTCCCCAGGGCTGGGAAAAAGCTGCCAAAAACGTTGCAGGAAAATCCCTCCTTCCCCACGGGGCGGGGGCAGCCCCGCAGGTAGGTCTCAGCCCGTTCCCCACGGGTTGCGAAACACCTCCAAGGGTGAGGCTGGTCCCCCCCCAACCCCACCCCGAAAATCCCAGAAATCAAGGACACCCCAAACACCGCCAGGTTGGGACCATCCAGCCAGTTTTATTGTGGGATGCTGCCTTCGCCACCGGCTCAGCCCCTTGGGCTGTTGGAGGTGCGTGGCGGCAGCGAGAGGAGCGGCCGGCACGCTTCTCACGGATGCTTGCTGCGGTCCCGAGCCCCCGAATAACCTCAGGAAGCCCCTGCTCCAGGCAACGTCGTTTCAAAATAAAATCGCATTGCTTCCTAGGAGTGAGCAGGGGCCGTGTACCAGGGAGTTACAGAGCATCCTGGTGGGGTGGGAACATCCACCGCTTGGCTCAGCCTCCTCTCGGTGTTGGCCACGTGAAACTGCACGGGGCACGGCCTCTCTCACGAAATAGAAACCTCTGCAGCTCGCTCTGCTCCCTTTTTTTATATATATATAATATATATATATATATATATAACCTTGTGATAGTGGAAGTTAAGTCACCGGGGAACGATGGCAGATACAAACAGCTCTAAGATCAGGAGTAAAAACGACGCGGTCCAGCTCAGCTCGTCTCTGCCGCGGGACGCGGCGGCTCCCAAGCGGTGATGGGCTCCGGCCACCGCGGCACCCCCGCGGCCACCTCTCTGCGGGGACGAGGCCGGTCCGGATCGGGGCAGAAACCCTACAGCTTGGCATTGCGGTGGAAGGCCGACGCGTGCGGGGTGGCGTAGGTGGGCTGGCTGTGCCACGTCGCCACGGGGTAGAGGCGGTGCTGCAGGGAGCTCTCGTAGGACGTGGGGTAGTGCCCGGGGCCGGTCGCCAGCGGCCGGCACAGCTCTGAGGGCTGCGTGGAGGCGGCTATCAAAGGGCTGGGGAAAGCAGGGATGACGAAGGGGTTGACGGAGAGGGAAGGCATCAGCGGCGCCGCCGAGGTTTTTAGGTGCTCCAGCGGGCTGGCGAAGCTCACCGGGAACCGCAGCATCGCTCCCTTGTAAACGTCCGGGGCTGGAGGCACGGTGGACAGCGGGGCGGCGTAGCCGGGACCAGGCACGATGGCTTTGGGCTTGGCCAGCACCTGCTGGCCCCCGGGCGAGCCAGCGCCCTTGTCCCTGCCCTCGGGCTCCTTGACGAAGGGGGACACAGCCCGCAGCTTCTTGCCGGGGCCGAAAGCCTCCTCCTCCCGGCTCCGCTTGCCCCCCGGCACCGCGGGGCTCTGCGTCGGCGGCACGAAGCCGGCCCCGGGGGGCACCCGGCAGGATTTAACGGGGGTGAAAGCCGCCGGCCGCGGGCCCTCCCCGCTCCACGCTTGCCCTGCTTTGCTCCGCAGGTCTTGGGGCTGCTCCGCGTCCTCCGGCTGCGGCTCCAAAAAATCCTTCAGGCTGGAGAAGTAGCCCCCGAGGGGGTGGCAGCTCACGGGCTTCAGCACCTTGTTGTGGTAGGCGTGGAAGTAGCCGGTGAAGACGGCGGGCGCGGGGCCCCCCTCCTCGGCTCTGGGGTAGGGCTGGCTGTCTCTCCTGCCGGGGGAAGCGCTGGGGACGGATCCCGTGTCACTCCTGCTGCCTCGGGATGGATCCTTAAATCCAGGAGGCTCCGGGCTCCTCCGCTCCTCTGCTGGCCGGGGGGGCTCGGGGCTTGTGCTGGGGTGAGCGTCGCTCGCCGCCCGCCGGCCCTCGGGGCAGTGCCGCTTGTGGCAGTGCAAGGACTCGGCCTTGCTCACCTGGGCCAGCAGCTTCTTCTTGGCCAGCGGGGACATGATGGGGTGGTTGCCTTTGGAGTAAAAGCTGGAGAAGAGCCGTTTGTAGGCTTCCGTGTGGGCTCTGCAGGTGCCCGCACACCCCGCTGAGGGGCTCGGGGCTGGGGCCGCGGGGCTGGCACATCCTTCGGCCGGCCGGCCTCGCTCCAGGGCCTCCACCGGCTCCTCCTTGCTGCCTCCGGGGGTGGCCGCAGCCTCGGGCTTTGCCTTCTCCGGCGGCATCTGCAACCAAAGGGAAATTGGGGTAGGGGTGCTGGCCCCCCCCCCGTCCCCCCTGGGCTCCCCCCCCCGTGTCCTCCACTGCCGGAGGCTCAGTCCTCCGCTCTCCTCCTGCCCCAGCTCCTTCCACGTCCTCCCTCGTGCCCGGGCTGGAGGAAGGGTCTCCAGGGGGTTGGGGGCTGCTCCCACGCTCCATCCCAGCCCCATGGGGCCGCGCACCTGCTCCCGGCCCTTCTCCTTCTTGCTCCTCCTGCTCTTCTCGCCCGTCTCGGCCCCCTTGGAGACCTTGTACTGCTTGCGGGGCTTGCTGGGGGGCAGCGGCTTGTCGTCCTCGCCCTTGAGGTGCCGCACGTACGGGAGGACCAGCCTGCGGGGCGAGCGGGCGGCCGTGAGCGCCGGCCTCGGACGAATCCCGGGGAGGGGAAACTGAGGCACGGCGCGGGGCCGCTGCCCCCCTACCTCTCGTAGTGGCGCCGGGTGCAGGTGGCCGCGCTGGTGCTGCCGGGGCTGCCCCCGAGTTCATCGTACACGTTCTTCCAGAGCCGTCGCCCCGTGACCTGCGGTGGGGACGGGTTAACCCCTGCCCAACCCCCTCCTCCCCCCCTTCGGGTGCCGGACGGCCCCCATGGGTGCTCCCCGGCCGCTTACCAGCTCGTAGGCCCCCAGCTTCTCCACCGCCTTGTAAATCTTCCAGAGGTTAACTGGGAAGAGAGGAGAAGGCGTCAGCGGGGCGCAGCGCCCGCCGGCCCCGCTCCGAGCCCTCACCCCCCCCAAAAAAAAGCCTCCCCCCATGCCCCGTGGGGCCGTACTCTGCTTGAAGCCGAGGTGGGGGATCCTCTCGATGGGCGTGTGCCGGTCCTTCATGAACTTGTAGAGGCTGACGAGGAAGGCCTCCTCCTCCTCCTTCTCCCCGCTGGCCACCGCATCCTCCTCGGACGCCTTCGGCCGCTCGGGGCCATCCTCGGGCAGCGGCGGCTCCCGGGGACGCGGCGGCTCCTGGGGGACACGGCGGTCAGGAGGAACCCCGCACCCCGGGGTGGGGGGCACAGAGAGGTCCTGGAGGGGAAACTGAGGCAGGGCAGGAGCCCCCCCCACCCCCACCCCCCTTTGCAGCCCGGGGGCATTTTCGGAGCTCTCCGTTCGTTACTCGGCAGCCCGGGCAGGCGGCCAAGTTGGTCAAAGCGCTGGAGCCGCGCGAGAACACGAGGAACGGCTTCCAGGAAAACAGAAGGGCAGAAATTCTTGCTCCGT